>NC_046166.1:33299739-33314739 GCF_011064425.1 Rattus rattus | reverse complement strand
ATCTAGCCCTTTGTGGGTGGTGCTGTCCCTGGGCTGGAGTTCTTGGGGTCTATAAGAGAGCAAGCTGAGCAAGTCAGGGGAAGCAAGGCAGTAAGTAACATCCCTCCATGGCCTCTGCATCAGCTCCTGATTCCACACCTGCTTGAGTTCCAGTCCTGACTTCCTTTGGTGATGAACAGCAATGTGAAAGTGTAAGCTGAATAAACCCTTTCCTCCCCAACTTGCTTCTTGGTCTTGATGTTTGTGCAGGAATAGGAACCTGACTAAGAGAGTTAATGTGTCAGGTCCATCTCATCTATATGGGAGTGTCAGGGCTGGAAACTTATCAGGGAGGTCTGGAAACTGCTGCTGACCCATAGTCCTTGCCCCAGGCTAACTTCTAAGGCCTGGACTTGCCTGGAATTACCCAGTTCTTGGAAACAGATATTTAGGCCTAGTCTCCTTAACTGCCAAGTTGAAGCCTGTTGTGAATCAGCCTAGCTTTCTTAACCGTGATATCAGGGAACATATAGGTATTGATAATAAGTAACTATGAAGGAACTAAATATAGGACAAGATCTAGAACATTTCATCTCTTTACAATTTCCAAGTTCTAATCAGACTGTGATCTTTAACTCAGATATGGCTTCTGCTGAGAACTGCAGTTCGCATAGAAGACACCAAGGGCTCTACAGTGGCCCCTGTGGTGCTGAGACAGAGCAGAGACAGATGTCGATTAAGGTCCTTGCACGTGTGCATCTCCAGAGACTGACCTTCCTTCCATGTACTCTTTGGCGCTTTGGTAATTGAGTTTGCAGAAACAAATCAACGATTGGCAGAAATAAAGGAACGGAATTATTAATGTGCAAGTAGACAGCTGTCACACTGAGCATGAAACTCAGAGACGAGCCTTATTGTGGCTTAAGGATTCTTTATGAGCAGAACAGAAGTGAGGCCACACCAATTTTGGAGGAGAAGTCAATGATTTATAGGTGACATGGGCCAGGCACATAGAAGTGACAGCGTCTGGGAACACAGTCTGCCTAGGATATATGGGCATGAGCTCTCCTCTTGTCTCCTGCTTGTTACCCTTCAGGAAGTTCATCATTAGGACCTTTACACAGATAAAGGAGCTTCAGAAATGATTCTTAGCTTTTATTTCAGGTGCTAAGGAGGACTGACTGCAAGCCAGAGCTCCTGAAGCCGGCTTGTTACTTTAAAAAGAAAAAAAAAAACCACCAGGCTTCCCTTTGAAGTATTTGTGTCTTCTGAGTCCCAACACATTGCTTTACACAGCTCTTAACAATAAGATCCAGGGTTTCTAGAAGCATGATGTGTAATTGTACAGTACTTCGGCTTTCTCTCAAGCAAATAGCAAACACCTTGAGTATAGAGTCCCCTGTTAACCCAAGTCCTTAAGTCAGGTCTGGGCCCTGGGAGCTCTAACAAGTTCGAATCAATGGCCACCAAATGTGTGTGTCTGTGTGTGTGTGTGTGTATGTGTGTGTGTGTGTGTGTGTGTGTGTGTGTGTGTACATATACAACTAGCCACATTAAGAGAAAACCAAATAATGAGACCCACTGACTCATTCAGCCAAGTCCATCTTCAGGCTCCTGCACAGATTTGGGCTTGAATAGAAAGTGGTCAGTATGTGGTCCATCCCACCCATTGTTGATCCCATCTCTGTCCCAGTGGCACTCCATCCTTGTGAAATCTCTTTCTAGGTGATGAGTTCCTTCTTTTTATTCTTCTTCTTTTTTTCCCCCAGGAGACTCCTTGGAAAAAATGCAATTCCTTGGAACCTCTAGTCCAGGGGCAAAAGGCACAAGGATGTCTCTCCTTAGAACATCTGATGCTACCAGGGTGGTGATAATTTGCAGCCTAGTGTGAATTATCCCCATGTTTGAAAGTAGTGTTTAGAATTTAGTGGTTGATTTATCTATCTGTAAGGTTTATATAAATATTAATTACTAGTCTTTCATATTGTTTTTCTTTTAATTTTTCTAAGACAAGACCTGGTGTATCCACAGCTGGCCTTGAACTCCTGATCTTTCTACTTCTACTTCTGCCCAACTTCTACGTGCTTGCAAGTATTATAATGTGCTTATAGTATTACAGGGCATGCATGTGGCACCAGGTCAGGCTAGTCTGCTAGTTTTTATGTTATTCTATTTTAAATATCTTACTTTTGAAGTGATATCCATACATTTATATCCAACCATCTATACAACTCCAGGCAAAGATGCACCCATGCAACAAAGGATATATATATATATATATATATATATATATATATATATATATATATATACACACACATACATCAAAGAAAGACTTGCTCTGCTTTTCCATCCTTCCTTCCAAAGCCCAGGCTGACCTTGAAATCCCTACCTAAGCCTCTTCTGTGCTGGGATTTTAGGTGGATGCCATCACTCCCAGTCTTGATAGTTTTACCTTGAATAGTTCGGGTAAGTTTTTAAATTCTAGATCTCTGTGTTTGTCTCACACCAGCCTTCTTGGGATGGTTCAGAACACACTATCCAACACATGACCCCTTAGCATTAGTAAAAAACAGCAGCATAAGAAAAGTAATTCTCACCTTCCCTTCTTCCCATCACAAACTATAACATCTAGGAAAATTTTCCTAGATATCCCATTTTCCTTCCCCATAGCAGATAATGTGACCCTCATTTAAGGGGTGACTTTCCTGTACTCAGGTGACAAGAGCACTCAACTCTTCTAATCTTAATCTCTAACTGCTGCTAAAAAGCCATAGATTATGTAATTTATGAACAACAGTTTAGGTAATTTAGCTCACAACTATAAAGGTTGACCTCCAATGCTATTTCTCCAAGACAGCCCACTCTCTATTAAGACTGAGCACAAAACTACACAAGTCGGGACTGGAGAGTTGGCTAAGTGGTTAAGAATGCTTACTATAATTACAGGGGTTGCAGGTTTGTACGTTGATGGTATTATGCAGGTGAAGGCAGGCAAGAAAAAAAAGGCCTATCATTGGACAAGAAGGAAGGGAAGTGGGAACTCTTTTTATAAGTGAAGGAGAAGCAGGAGAGAAGGAGCCAGAGGGAGGGAAAGGACCTGGAAGAACATGGCACCAGATGTTAAGATTCTTTTCTGTGTATAGATACAGGTTATAGTGAATATTTCAAAGGGATGGGTGTGTACAGGACTTTGTGTTGTCTAGATGGGCAAATTATCTTATCAATTGGATCAGTGGTTATTATGTGATGTGTTCTTTCATGTGGTGACTTAATTGAGTTCAAGAGAAGGTGTGATGGCAGGAAGCACCAAGCCTGCCACGGAATTGGGATTTGTATGCTTGGTGTGGAAACAACCTGCCTTGGGGACTTGATGGGTAGATAGATTGCCGCTGGGCTCAGAGAGTAGCCATCAGCAGTGTGAGATGAGAGGGAGCTTAGCAGGTGAGATATTTGCTGACTGAGATGAAAATAACCCACAGATGCCATGTGTGTTGATACTAGTGGGGAATAAAAGAAACCACTTTTTTTTTTTATCATAACACAGGTTTGGTACCCAGCACTCACATGGTGACCTTAACTCCAGTTTCAGGGACACAATACCCTCTGAAGTCACTCTTCCTCAGAGAGCCTGATCACGACCACTCAACAAGGCTTGCTCAAATCTCCTATCTAAGGGGGATCAGCTTGATTCTGCTCTCCCACGTCTACTTCCTTCTCTATATTCCCAGTGTTATCCAGTCTACTTCCCCCAACATGTCTCTGAACACTCCTCTCTCATCTATCCACAACCTTTCCCTCACTTAGAGGATAGTACATGGTATGAACCTGATATATATTTATTGACTGCATGAATTGCTGCTGTGAAAAATGATGTATACTGTCAAAACTTCTAAAATAGTTTAAAAATATTTATTTTCTTCCCACACCTTCCATAAAAAAACTTATGGGCAATTTTATTCAATTTCGTGGCATTATTAAAACAAATTGCAGATTTGATTCTTTGCAAATTTATGATGTCACTGTTTACTGAGGCACCTTGTCTTTTTAGACAAGATGCCCTGATCTCTATGGTTTTCTTCTCTATGTTTAAGGAACTTAATTTAGAGCATTAGCATGTGGACACAGAGAAGTGACAGACGTGTTCTTTGTCCTCATTGTTGAGTGCTGCAGCCACCAGGCAATGTGTGGTGACCAAATACTCAAATACTCCAAAGTAGCACGTGCAAGTGAGAATGCAAATATTTTATATTATTTTGCTGTGACAGGTTTGCATTTAAACGGCTGCATGGCTAATGGCTTATATATGGGAGAGAGCAGCTCCATCCTTAAATACTGTATATAAGCTGTTTTGTTACCAAACTGGCCAACAATCTCCTAATCAGTTACATGCAAGGAGACCGGTTAAAATCACCTCCTATCTCGAATATGTGAAGGTTTTGCAGAAGAAATGACTGGTTGAGAATAAAATTTTCAGCAGACATAAAGTTTTTAATTAAACTAAGATGGTCAGTACTCTGGAGCAAGCGGGGCAGATCCCCATCACTTTTCCTCTCTTCTCTGCCAGGCACAGCAACGACAATAAATAATACCCATGCTCCTCTGCAAGCATGGTCATCATTAGTCTCATGGGCACAGCCCCAAAGCTGTCATCACCCCATTTCCCAGATGCAGAAAGTGAGGTTCCAAGAGCACTACTTCCCAACAGCAGACCCAAGACTCTAAAAGTTTATGTGGTCCCAGGGACAGTCCGCATGTGCCATATCACTTCCCTTCCCACACCAAGATCCCAGATATTCTTAAAATGGATGAAAGACCATTTAAGAGCATCTCTTGCCAGCACTGCTTCTTGTACACCTCAATGCTGTACACATACAAAAAACTAGGTGGATTCAAGTCACAAAGAAAAGCTGGCTTCCACGTCATTCATTAAATTATTGAGTTTATTAATGAAAGGAAGTGTGAGCAGGGGAATTGGAGACTCTAATTGTGCAGTACAAACACTTCCACCCACATGCCACCCTCTCAATATGGTTCTGTGAAGGGGGCACAGATGATATCCATAGCCTTCATTTCACTCAGCTCTTGCTAAAACTGTGAACATATTAAGTCATCACTGTAGTTCATAGCAACAAGGAATCCAGCCCACCCCATCAGGCTCTCCTCTACCAGTAGGGGAGCCCAGCACTTCATAATTACACATTAATGAAGAGCAGAGTCCGTCCTTGTTTGTATCTTGCATTTCATTTCCACAGTGATTTGAAGTGCATGCGGAATGGGGCCCAAGTGAGGAAATGTAAACTGTGCTCTGTTATCACAGCTCTGAAAGATGTGTTCTTCCAACAATGTAAGTGAATACTGTACCCAAGCCTCACGGCCATGTCCTTGACCTGGTTACTCCCTGAACTAACACATGCATAAGAAATCTTTTTTCAAAAGCTGACTCACTGAGTGTTCTCTGAATGTGCACACGTGCTACTGGAGAAATGGTCAGAGGACACATACCAATACATACGACCTTTAAGTTGTCCTTCGAGTGTATATATGTTGTTCCCTAGTCTAGACATTCTGACTCTATCCTGCACTTTCCTACATGACAGTGGCTGCTCTCTATCTTCCTCACCCTCCTTCCCTATCTGTGCCTTCAGCCATTGGCCTATTTCTCAGAGAAAAGAGAAATGGTCAGAAAAGAAGCTTTGCAAACTCCTTCCGGCAAGTGTCCCATGGACCCTGTGTCCCCATCTGTGAACGGTGCTGCCTTTATCTGAAGCCAGTTCTTTTTCTTCTGTTAAAATCCCAGCCCATGAGTGCCAGGGTTAGTCTTGCGTTTGTCAGACTTGCTGGTGGGATAAACTATCTGTTAGAAATCACATAAGGGAGGGAAATCTTTTGCTTTTGTTTCCTTGCTTGTGGTTTCAGTATAGGTCAGCTGGTTCCTGTGGAGAGGCAGAATATCCTGGGAGGAAGCTAGGATGGGAGGAAAGCTCCAATTGAGGAACAGCCAACTGACAAGGGGACCAGGAACCAGAGTGTAATCTTGACCTATCTCCCAACATTCTTTATTTCACTTGGAACCCACAGCCTGTGGAGAGCCACCCACATCCATGGTGAGCTAATCCTCTCTAAGGCAGCATCCCAGCCACTCGGAGGCATGCTTCACTAATCTCCTAGGTGCTTAATACAATCAATTCCATAAGCAAGAGCAATCCTCACAATTCCCATTTTAAACACTGTGTGCTACCTATCTTCTTATACAAACAAACACTTCTGTCAACCCCACTGCCACAGCTAGTACCCCATCTTCTCCTATCGTTTAGAGCAGAACTCCCTGGAAAATCCCTTTCTGTGTCCTTTCCCCTTCTGCAATTCTCAGTTGACTGACTGTGTAACAAACTGCTTTTGTTCAACTTAGCAGTGACTGCTACATCCGTAAATCTAGTGGCTCTTAGTCCTGATATCTGTTTTCATATTGGCGGCTCCATTGTCTTGTATCTGCTCTCCATTTGGTCTTCAGGAACCCCTGCTTTGCTGAGGAATCCTCAGTCTCCCCACTGTTCTCCCCTGGAGTGAAGAGCCACACAGACCCTTGTTCTTCATCTCTTCTCTTCTCTCCAAGCCCATGCATTTTCATGGCTCTAGCTTCATGCTGGCATGCTGACCTGTGTAATCCAAAGGCAGTGTCCACAGACTCATAGCCATTTGGAACTCCAGTGTCTGGTAGATCTCTCAAAACTTAGCTTGTCCCAAACTAGCCAGAGGCATTCCTGAAACTTGATCGACCCTGTCTTCTACTTCTGAGTCTATGGCAAGTCCAGCCTCCTGTTTATTAGGTCAAAGTCTTACATGACTCTACTCCTTCTTTCTCTCATGTCCCAGGCAGTGCACCACAGTCCACAGTGTTTGTGATCCAAGTGTGCTGAGCCTCCGTCCACTTTTCACCCTCTCTGCTCTTGCTCAGCCCAGCCAGGTCCTCATTAGCTGGCCTCAGCTGTGATGGCTTCCTGACTAGTCTCCCTGCTCCTTGTATTGCTCCATAGTAGTAGATTACAACAGCCAAAATAGCTCCTGTAAAATGTCAGTCAGAGTGTTCCTTGTAATGTCATTTGTCTTAGTATAAAAGCTGGAGTCTTGGGTGATGGGGAGATGGGTCAGCAGTTATGAGCATTGTGACTCTTCCAGGTAACCCATGTTTGATTCTTAGCACTAAGGTCAGGTGGCTCTCAACTCTCTATAACTCCGATTCCAGGTGATTTGATGCCTCTACCTTCCAGGCACCTGCACTAACATGCATGGATCCACACATAGACATGCACATATAACTAGAAATAAAATAAATGTTCAAAAAAGATCCACGCCCCATTATCTTCCCCCAGCCCCCAAACCTCCCACCCAATCCACAGGCTTGCTCTACTCCATTGAGCTCCTTCATGTCTTCTGGACTGAGCGTCTCTAGAAGGCTCTAAAGCATGGTGAGTGCTTAGGCCAGATTAATAAACACAGCCCACAGGGCACAGGGCAGTCCTCTCTATGAAGAATTACCAGTGCTAAAAGTTAAGAGTCAGGCAGAGACTTCATATAAACTGAGGCATAGACAAGAACTCCAGGCTAAGTTGGAGCCTGTGGCAGTTGACTAGATGTCTATTCCTGCTTCTGATGTCATAGTGAAAGTATTCAGCTGCTGAAGGAAACACCTTTGTCACAGAGCTGGCCATGCAACCGACTCTTATTGGAGATACTGGGAAGGATCTAGCTGCAGGCATTGTTTCAACAGCTCAGCCCATGTCAGCACACAGGAACAGAATAAAAAGGGGATTAGGCATGCTGTCCTTGCTCCCCCTTACTCTGATGAGACCCCATCCTATGGGATGGTGCTGCTCACACTCATGTGGACCCTCCTATGTCAGCAAATCCTCTGAAAATGACCTCACAGAGCGGTGGATGTAGCAGAAACAAAAGATTGCGGATGTTTTACATGGAGATAAAGTTCTAAGAGCTAATACCCTACTTTTAATCAACACTCTAGAATCCCAACCTTCAAACCACATAAATTCAGCAGCAACATAGAACATTCTGAGGTTGAACTTTCTCCTCTGCAGGAAGAAGAGAGGAACTTAGTAGCTGGTTTGGTCCAAGCATGGTGCTTTCCCTGTGCTCTGCTAGAGGCATAAACTCCTTGAACTGAAAATAGCCAAGAAAACAACTATAATTGCTTCCTTGCTTCCTACAAAGGATTGAACAAAAGTGCTCAGGCCCTCCCGGGTGATCATAAAAAAGTTTTAAAATTTCAAATATTATTAAATAGGTAAGTAAATGGGCAAAGCTTCAATTTCTGCCAAGTTCATTTTTCTAGGATAATAATATTTTCTGGGGGCTGGAGAGATGGTTAAGAGCACTGGCTGCTCTTCCAGAGGTCCTGAGTTTAACTCTCAGCAAGCACTTGGTGGCTCAGGACCATCTGTCTATGAGGGGATCTGGTGCCCTCTTCTGGCATGCAGGAGTACATGCAGCAGAGCACTCATTGAATAAATAGGCAAATACAATTTTAAACAATCTGAGGTTATTTTGTTCCTTAAAACCAGAAGACCTTTGCTAACTCCTGAAATTCTGTGTGAGAAAAACACAGGCTCTGTTGCTAGGGACTTTTATAAAGAAACTTCTCCAAGCAAGGAAATTTGAGAGTGGCTCTCCCCAGAAGTGAGTGAAGTGGGCAGGAAACACCATAAAAATCTATTTAAAAGAGAGTCTATTGTGGGAAGTGCTGATATATTTTTAAACACTTTAATTTGGTTCTTAAAATAATTATATAAAGTGTACAAACACATGCTATACTCTTTTTTAAAGCCCTCTGTGTGTATGTGTGTGTACATGTTTGTGTATGTGCGTGTATATGTTTGTGCATGTGTGTGTACATGTGTGCCTCTGTGTATGTGTGCATGCATATGCTCAAAAATGTGCACCTGTGTATACATGTGCACTGGTTCAAGTGCTCCTGTTTGAGCATATATCACATATATGCAAGTGCCCACACAGGACACAAGACGGTACTGGGTCTTCTGGAAATGGAATGGTTTTGAGCCATCTGATTTGTGTGCTAGGAACTGAACTCTGGTCCTGTGTAAAATCAGCAAGTACTTTCAACTCCTGAGACAGTGCCCCACAAACCCTGTTTCCACCTGTAAAGTTTTTTTTTTTTAAACCAGGTCTTCCAGCACAACATCAGAAATATTCCAATACTGCTCTTCCCAGAATTCTATTCACCTTCAACCAAGCAAGGCTCACCTAACCACAGAGCTCAAAGTTGTTTCCAGAGGTCCCCATGCTACAGCAGCTCGGCTCTTTCCACTTGGAATCTGGGCACTGAAGCGTCTTCTCTAGGCCCATCAAGAAAGGCATGGACTCAGAACAAGAGAGTGACTGACAAAATTCTTGAGTGATCCTAAATGGTTGGAGAAATCTGATGGTCAGAGCAGGACAGCAAAGGGAAACATAATGCTGGTTAACAATAAAAGTTCTCCTGCTTTAGAACCCACAGTTTCCAGAAACTTCTCTTCAGCTGAGTCTGTTTCTTCATCCATCACATGATGAAGGTTTAGGTGCTTCAGACATCATGGTGTCACATGGTGCATTTCAATTTAGAAAGCCTCATAAGTCACTTCTAGGAGGTGCAAGAGAAGACAGCAAGGAAGTACAACCCTCCTGCTTCTCACAGAGGCAGGACAGGCAGCCTCTGTCCTTCACTGTGTTATGGGTATTGGGGTCCTGATTCCAGGTTGGAGATAAACTCAGAGAGACTCCATAATTTATGGCTTTAAGTATGAAAAAGATATGCAAGTGAATTCAAATTAAATAATTGTATCAATTCTTTTAAGTGTTTGTTTGGTTTTCATTATATTTAGGAACCTTCGAAACCCTCTCACTTAAAACGTATCTCAAAAACAAGGCTGCTCAAATGATTTAGTAGGAGAAGGCCAGTGTTGGCCACAGGCATATGACAACTTGAGTTTAATTCCCTAAGATCTACATGGTAGGAGACCAGAGCTGATTCTAACAAGTTATCTTCTGACCTCCTTGTGCCTATATTCTCCCCTCCCCAACACAAAATAACTACATTAAAATGAAATAAGAAAAAAAAAACCTCAAAAATACCTTCCCAAAATTAAAAATAACATCACTATATACATTTATGTAAAGTGTAAAAGGTTTCATATTGCCTACATATTTTGGTGTCATCCCAGTATAATAACTATTTTGGATACATATTCATTCACTTTAATCAGTTTCCTTGCTAAACATGTCTCTAAAACTATCTCTGCTTTTTACAGTGTATTTAATATGGCTATATTATTTTCATTATATGAAACATGTAAAATTTTGCATAAGGGTATATACGGCTAAAAATTTGAAGTTTTTGGTATTTTATGACTCTTCTCTCTAGACAACACTATTTTAATTGAGAAATGATTCTTTCTATAAATGCTGGGATAGCTGGAAAATTCAGCAATTTTTCTAACCACATAATATTCTTGTCTAATTTAAATATTTTAATATGTATTTCTCCTCCATTTAAAATTTTAATTTCAAATACTTTTTTAATTTTTGAAAATTTCACATTGTATTTGCATCATTTCTTCCACTCCCTCTCTTCCTCCAACCCCTCCCATGTCTCCTTTAACACTCCTCTCAAACTCATGACCTCCTCTACAAGTATATATGTACACACACTCATGGGCACACACACATACACGTGAGCACATACCCATACACACAGATACCCAACCTGGTGATTTCAGTTAGTACCTTTTATATATACATTTGTCCAGGGCTGACTTCATTGACCACTGGATAAAAGCAAGACATTTCCTCTCCCCACCCCTTCTTGTGTTCAAATAATTACTCTGGACTCTTAAGGACCCTCCACTCACTCACAGGTGGTGAGCTCTAGACTTTATTCCTGCTTTGAGGTAAACAGTGAGATTCCAACATGAATGGCAAAGAGGGAATCTCTCAGAATCCTTTTCCCAGACAGCCATGGCCAACAAGTTCTTGACTTTGGATCTCTAGAACTCAGGCAACCCTTTATTAGCACACATGCTGTGGGTGTCTTAGAGTCCACTGAGCAACTCAACCAGGGAACATCTTCTGCTAGTCGCTGTTCAGTCACGATGGCAGGCCTAGTTTGCTTTGTAGTGCTGTTAAACACCATGTAAACTCTGAGAGGAGGGATTTATTTGACTTACAGGTCTGATCATTGAGGGAAGCCAAGCAGGCACTCAGGCAGGAGCAGAAGTGGGGACTGTGGAGGAGTGCTGCTTGCTGGCTTCTCCAGGATCACATTCAGCTGCCTTCCTTATACCTCCCAGAACCACACGCCCAGGTACTTCAGTGCCCAGAGTGGACAGGGGGGGCCCCACACCAGTCAACAATCAAGACAATCTACCTAGACATTCCTACAGGCCAGTAAGATGGAAACATTTCCACAACTGATGTTCCTTCTTCCAGACTACTCTCGTTTGTATCAAGTTGGCAACACTAGCACAGGAAGTTTAGATGGCCAGTCATGGGGGGCAAGGTGTGGGACAGAGAAGAGCAATTCTCTGCCCTGAAAATATTGGCTCCAAATACTTGGCAGATTACTTGACAGGCAACAACACAAAAGGCTAGGGTTTTCTTAGCATATCACACTGGTGGGGCTCGTGAGATGGCTCAGGAAAAAGGCACTTGTCATCATGCCCTGACAGCCTGAGTTCCATTCCCTGATTCTGTATTACAGAAGGTCAGAATGACTTCTTCAACATTATTCTACCATCTACATTGTGTGCTCTGGCACATGCATGTGCACACAAATGTGTCCTTGTGTGCTCACTACCCCCACACACACATATAAAATCAACAATAATTAATTTCAGCCCAACCCCCCTAAAGGAAAACTCATCCTCACAGGAGTCTTAGAACTCAAGAGTTTTCAAAGGTAAATGAGAGAGCCTTATCTCTGAAATGGATATCAAGGGAGACACATGATTTGCAGGTTTCTAACTCATCTTCTCTCCTCAACTTTAAACAGAAATTTCCAGGCCCTGGCTCAGTTCTTCTTGAGTTCAAGATAATATACTAGCAAGAATCAGAGCCATGGGGCTAACATCATTCCTTTTCCAAATAGGTAATACACTAATAACTAATTTTCTAGAGAAGCAAATAATACAGTAGGAATTGATGTAAAATCACTTTACACTAAATTATACATGAAATCTTTAAAAATTAAAACAAACTTTTTCAAGGAGACCTCACACTTGTGGTAGTATAATGAACCACATTACTGAACCATAAATTCTGGGGCTTCACTAGCAACACCATGGGCCACCAGCTCTGTGGCTACCCAGTACTTGCAATGTGGCTAGTTCAGAGTGAGCTATGCTGGAAGAATATTCCGAGTTTTTAACACAACAGAAGAATAAAATACTGAAATAGTTTTTATGGCTCCATGTTGAACTAATGTTTAGGATAAATTGGTTTAAGTAAATGATATTACTGAAATTAATTCCACTGCTTCTTCTTGCTGTTTAATGGTGATTCAAACATTGAAGAAGAAAGTCTCTTAGCAGTGGCCCACAGAACTTTCTCAAACTGAGCAGAACTTTGGAGTAGAAGATAAAGATTAAAGAAAAACACCTGTTGAGATGTTGCAGCATGGAATGTTCTCTTAGGGAACATCAGGCTATTTGGGGGATAGATTATCCCAAAACCAATAGTAACTATGGGATTTGGGTGTGGCGTGCGCATGCGTGCCTGTGTGCCTGCATGTATATTTGGTACTTAAGAAATTGAGGAGTAGCCTTTTTTCTCCTGCTAAATACTATCAGCCACTGGCTAAACTCTTAGCCTTCTCAGCAACGGAGTTTTTGAATTAAACCCAAAGCACAAATGTCTTTTTGAGGTTAGTGTCATATTATGATATCTTTCCAGTTCCAAGTAAGATCAGCAGTCAAACTATGTTCAGACAACAACCCCAAAGTGGAATTGGGGTTATAGGGAACCATGCTCATTTCTTTTCTTTTGCTTTTATGCCTTTTAGATCTGACTTCACACACAGAACAGCCACTACCAGGAACATGGCTCGCTGGAGGGAGAGCAAGGAAAGCACATGCTATATCTGTATTCTCATTGCTCAGAATGACACACACTTCACTGGTCTAAACAAACCAGACCATGCTGGCCATGATTATAAGACACATGTGTGATGCTCTCAGGGGAGATGATGTCCACAGACCCATCAAGCTCCAGAAACTCATGGGCTCTTATATTTGCCCCTTGGTGGCCTAGCCATGGTAGCCCCCCAGTGAATTATTTGAGATCTTTTGAACATGGTCCACTGGAACCATTGTCTTGATCAGAGTTATCTCATTCCACCTACTCTGTTGCCCTAGCTTTAAATCTCCAGTGTAGAGACTGTAACCTCAGACTCTCTTTTTGTAGAAAGCCATGGACTCCTTTATGCAAACTGTTTACTGTTGTGTATTCAGGGTTCTCCTGGCTGCCTGTCCTACAGTGGTCTTCAGTCCATTCAGAGAGCCAGCTGAGCAAATAGCTTGTGAGGATCCAAGGGTGGTCAAGTCAACACGCTGCTAACGCCTGGCTACTATTTCCCTGCTTCTCTGTGTAGTAATGTTGAGGACTTATAGAGTAAGTGTCACACTTGAAGATAAGCTTGATCAAGTCTAGCCTGGTGCTATGTCCACAACCCTGCACAGGAGGATCCCAGGTTCAAGGCCTGTATAGGCTGGAGAATGAGTTCAAAGGGCAACTTAGTGGTGATACATGTTAGAGGTTAGTCCTCTTGGTATGTAGATAGTGAGGAAAAGAGCGACCTGGGTGGATTTATTTCTCACGGGCATGTCCTAAGATGGCCAGAAATGGTGTCCACTTTGATTTCTTCCTCACTTAGATTCACAAGTGTTTGCTCTTTCTATGAAGGGACTTGAGGGCAGGTGTGCCCTAGCCAGGTGTTTTATGTCACAGGCTGTATACCAACCAGCTCTTCCACATCCAAACAAGTCAGGAGGACCTACAGGGAACTCTTGTCTTCCCAAGTCTTCACACCAGTGGGAAAAAAACTCCCTCAGGAAAGATGG
The DNA here is from genome assembly GCF_011064425.1 of Rattus rattus. Lineage (NCBI taxonomy): Eukaryota > Metazoa > Chordata > Mammalia > Rodentia > Muridae > Rattus > Rattus rattus. The sequence continues at coordinate 33,300,634 of NC_046166.1, read as the reverse complement.
CTTCTGGATTTGCATCTGTCCTCTGCTGAGGAGTCTGATTTTTTTTTACTTCCATTTTAATTAAAATTAGGCCGCACAAACCTTCTTTTTGTTGCCTTTAAAAGAGAGCTGAGCTAGCATGAGATCACGTTGCTTGCACATCCCAGTCCCTAGGTTCAATCTGTACTCATCCCACCCAGTGCCAAGAAATCAAGTAACAGGTGTCAAGAAATAACATACTGCAGGATTCTGCTTATGTGTTTCTATCAAAAAACTCTCACATTTTATGATTGTTGTATCAGTTAAAATTGCATATATTTGCAAATGAAAATTTTAGAATAATCTAAAAATAATGCCTTAACAAGATATTTTAAAAAAAGACAGATTTGTTTATTTTCATGTATCAGAAACTTCACACTAAGGGAGAGCTAATACAAAATGAAGCTCAATGATCCTGTTAAAGACATAGACTCTTCTTCTTTTGCTCTATCTTTTGCTTAAAAAATTTAAGAAAATAACATACCATAAAAAAAAAAAAAAAACCAAGAGCTATCACATCAAATTTGGACAGAGCAAAACAACAGAAGAAGATGGGTCCATGAGAAGGCACAAGAATCAGAGACCCATTAGTTCACTACACTCAGGAGTCAGTAAAAGGCTGAACTGAAAACTGTAATATATGCAGCCGACCTGTGCTGACCTGCATAGTCCTGTGTTTGCTGTTTCAGTTTCTGTGAACTCACATAAGCTCCGGAGGGAGGATTCAGTGTAGACATCCTATTTAGAGCTGTGTGTCAAGGTATCTCTCTCACATAATGTCTGGCTGTGACTCACTGCATCACTTCCATCCACTACAGGAAGTTGCTTCTCTGATGATGATGGAATAAGGCACTCACCTGTAAGTATAGCAGAATGT
>NC_046166.1:33226108-33299639 GCF_011064425.1 Rattus rattus | reverse complement strand
TTCTTAACAAACAGTAAAGGGGATACAAGCTAAATATAACATCAAGGATGTGGGTCCTAGAACACTACTGATGAATGTTTACTCTCCCTCCTTTACTTAACCTTTACTGAAAATACTTTAATCTCATCAAAGACTCTGTTATTGTAACAGGCTTTGTTGGCCATTTACTAAGTGTGTGGCTGCTATTCTAGTTCACTTTCTGTTGCTGGGATAAACACATAACCAAAATCACCTTGGGGAGGAAAGTTCTTATTTTCTCTTACAGGTGAAACCTGTCAGTGCTGGACAACAAGGTAAGAACTGAAAGCACCAGCTTGAAGCAGAAACCCAGAGAAACATTACTTACTTACTGCCTTGCTTTCAGAGCATGGTCAGCTACCTTTCTTCTATTGCCCAGCCCTACCACTCACAATGGCGAGCCTAGGGACCATACCACTCACAGTGGGCTGAGTCCCCCTACATTAGTTGGTAATCAGGAAAATGCCCCACAGACATGTTCAAAGACCAATCTGATGGAAACAATTCTTCAGTTGAGATTCCATATCTGGAACCAAGGTTGAGAATCAAAATTAGCCTTCAAGACCTTCAAGGCAGGAACTCAAGCAGCCTGTCAGAACATACTCACAGTCAAGAGTAGAGAGAGAAACAAATGCACCTCCGTTGCCACCTTGCTGCTTCTGCTCTCCCCTAGCTCTCTCCTGTCCATAGAATTGACGACCCTCTCGCCAGGGAATGGAGTTGTCTGTACTGTTCTGAGCCCTCCTGCATGAATTAAAAGTCAAGATAATCCTTCATAGACATGGTCACGGGCCAAACTGATCTACATGATTCTTTAATTAAAATGTTTCCCCCAGGGGATTCTAGGTTCTGCTAAATTGACAGTGAGAACTAACTGACATGTTCATATTTCCCAGATATATGGGGATTACTTGTGGACCTTGTCCCTTCTCCGAGGGGTTCTTCTTTTGAGTGCAGACAGTTTTTTTTTTTTTACCTGTTTCCCATGTTATCTGCTAGATAGCTGCAGCAGTTCAAATACTATAATTCTTGTTATTAGCATTTTGGGGGAAGCTTTACTCTAGTCCACCATATAGGATGGTATAGTGCATCTCTCTCTCTCTCTCTCTCTCTCTCTCTCTCTCTCTCTCTTTCTCAACTCTCTCTCTTGTCTCTCTAAATGCCTCAGCCCACATCTCCTACTTATTTCTCGAGCAGTTATTTTTACATGATGTATTTTCTATGTGGGATATTTTTATGTACTTCCAATTTATCAATACTGAAAGCAGTTTTGTACAATCTTGAAGAAAATCTAGCAGGGGATGATATGCATGATGTAACCTAGGAAAATGAAGCAAATGCCTCATGACTTTGCTTCTTCTCTCTAACGGCGTTTCCTTTCTATGTCTGGAGTCTGCAGCGTTTCATGTAAGAAGAGTGTGCATGAAGGATTCAGCATGGCTAATCCTGGGCTAGATTGTCCTATTAGATTCCAAACATCACCTGAAGATAATTTGGAAGGTGTAGGAGCAGAAAATTAAGCCCTGTAAGTGCTGTCTGGAAAATTAAAAGACATAATTGATTATATTAGCTTATTTAAAGGTATCTAATTCCAAGGGATAGGATTTGTTTGCTATAACTTTTCTACTTGCTAAACCAAGTTTACACTGACAACAAGCAGGGATGAGAAGTTGCCAAATGACTCTTTTAAAAATTTCAACTGCCACACGCCATTTTACTTGATAGTCTTTATGATGCTGGACTGTCTAATACAGTATCCAGCAAATAAGAAAAATAATAAATTCACTGTGTCCCCAGCTGATAGACATCCTTTTCCCAGTAAGCTATTCGTCAGTAGAGAGAGGTGAGACATTGGAAATGTGCTTGGAATTTTCCTGCTTGCCCCCATAAAAATGATAATTTTTATTTTAACACTAATATTTAAGGTTCAAAAATTTGACAGTGTAATTTTTAAAACCCTCATCATCTTTATTTCTTTTTAATTTTTAAATTATAATTTAATTACAAAATTATAGCACTTCCATTCTCCCTGTCTAAACCTCCAGTGTACCCTTCCCTGATCTCCTTCAAATTCATGGCCTCATTTTTTACTGTTATTGCATATATATGCAATATATATGTATATGTATGTATATGTATATGTATATATGTATATGTATATGTGTATATATATATAATTTTGTTTGACTAGAACTTGAATAGATTTTGTGCATGATGTCACAACTGCTGTGAATTTGTCTCTTTAGCTTCCCTGCAGTGTCCAGAACTCTCTTGTAGTCACTCACCACCTCTGGTTCTGATATGCTCTTGGTTCCATCCTCTGTAATAGTCCTGAGCCTTGGCAGGAGAGAGTGTGACATACATGTTCCATTTAGGGCCGAGCACTCTGCAGTCTTTTATTCTCTGCAAGCTTGTCAATTTCGGGTCTCTGTGTTAATCACCATCTACTGAAAATAGAAACTTCTCAGATGAAGACTTCCATAAAATTCCTAATCACATATGCAAATTACTCAAAGCTAAAGGCTGATAAATGAAGGTTCACGGGGTGCCTTTAACCACACATGATGGCATTTGTTTTCTGCATATTAAGTGTTTCTTTTAATGAACCAACGTGTGCTTATTGGATAGTGTTTAATGCACATATCATTCTAGAAGCTCTAGGGACAGTGCACAGAGCAGAGCCAATGTTTTAGACCTCAAGGGGTATACAGTATTCAGTGAGACGTTCTAAGTTTACTTTAACATAGGTAAACATGAGTCAGTTATTTCGTGTTTATAGATATGCCCAAGGAACCTGTTCTAAGTTCTGCTAACTTGTAAACACAGAGAAGGCAAGGACATAGAATTCATGAAGACCAACCCAGGCTTGCTCCCCGTGGTTGCACAGGGGAGTTAACGCTGTGTCAGGAGATAACACAAGTTACGATGTTCACTTATTGAAATCTTTTACTGTTAAACTAGTGATGAGGTCATCTCTGTTGTCCCTTTTCACCTGAATAGAGAAGACATAATATGGCCACCAGTATAGCACGCTGGCCCACCAGCCTTAACTGGACTGCCTCTTAATGGAAGATTGGAACCCGGGGAAACCACGCCAAAGAGAAGGTTGACGTGTTCTACACACTCTTGTATTTGTGTGCTAAGTCTGGCACCAGGCTGGCTTAATTCAGATGAAACTGGGAATGTGGAAGTTTTAAAAAGCATAAATAGTAACTATAGCTGGCATTTATGAGCATCGTGGACCAGGCAGTTGGCTTAAGCAGTTTTTAAACATAACTTAGTTCTTATGACAATTTTATGAAGTACAACACTACTTTTACCCTCAGCATTTTACACACGGGGGAGATGGCTTTAAGCAAGCCTTTTCGAGGCTCACTTTAGTGATTGCTAGCCAAGCAATGATGTAAGTCTGAGTAGTAGGGCTATTTGCCAGCGCCTGTGTGTACCTCCTATTGGTTTTATCAAGCATTTTATTGCCTTACCCTAATGGTGATGGCGGCTCATGTCTATGTATAGATATGCTGTCTTGCGCCAGATGTTGTCATCTTTTATAATTCCAAGTTGGAATCACCTTTTATCCCCTATAATATTTTTATTGAAAATTGAGTGTCATACAATATTGTGATGGTTTGTATATGCTTGACCCACGGAGCGGCACTATTAGGAGGTGTGGCCTTGATAGAGTAGGTGCATCACTGTGGATATAAGCTTTAATGCCTTTGTCCAAGCTTCCTGGAAGCCAGTCTTCTCCTGTTTGCCTTTGGAAGAAGATGTTGAACTCTCAGCTCCTCCTGTACCATGCCTGCCTGGGTGCTGCTATGCTCCTGCCTTGATGATGATGGACTGAACTTTTGAACCCGTAAGCCAGCCCCAATTAAATGTTGTCCTTATAAGAGTTGCCTTGGTCACCGTGTCTCTTCACAGCAGTAAAACCCTAGCCAAGGCAAATACATTCTGATGACAGTTTCTCTTCCCGCAACTTCTTCCTGATCCTTCCCTCTTGTCTAAATCTGCCTTTATGATCATTGCTGGCCTTGAACTCACTTGTTGCTGCACCCTGACATCTTCTTACCTTTACTATAAGAAGCAAACACTTCCTAGAACCACACTGGAGCCAGGACAAGCAGTGGTGCCTCTGGCTTAGAGAAAGCAGCTGCCAAGATAGGACTGTCAGTGATTTCTCCTTTGAGCCTGTCTCTTCTGTAGGGCCTTGTTCCCTGCAGTGTGTCTCACTTCTAGTATGCTTAGGCGCTGCCTAGCTGGGCTCTTGCTTGACAAAGCAGTTGCCACCTTATGTGACCTGAGCTGAAGTAGAAGGAAAGTGGCCCCTTTTCTAGTGACCCAGGAGAGGCCGTCTTTCTTCAGCCACACGTGGAGGCTGTCCTCATTACGACTGCCTGCACAAAATAAATGTGTGTGTCACACCAGTGATATAGAGTAAAGCCTCATTAATTAAGGTCCCACTAATTCAGAATTTAAGATAATTTGTTCCCCAGTCCCAGCTAAAATTTACGTCTGTACTGTCTATGAAAAAAAAAAAGGTTCATTAAGTAAATCAATAAAGTCAGGGAGATTGTAGGAAGCCTGTTTAATCTAATTAAGAAAACAAACTATTTTCAAGCAGTTCATAATCCCGTTGACATATAAACAACACGCTCATTACAAATGACTTTTATATGTTCATTAAAGCGGAGCGAGGAAGACTTATGTGGGGCACCTTTTCCTCCTGACAGATCACTTCAAGTAAGTGTATTTAATGTGAGATAACGAAACAGCTTTCAGAAGTAGATGGCAGTCTGCAGTTTCGGCCTTTCCCAGAAGTGAACACATCCTGAGGTCTTGGGGGAAGGAGGGAGAGATGTGGCAGTCAGCCTAGAGCTCTGACTCTGCCTGAGAACTTGGGCAAAGCTTTTTTCCTTCTTATGAGCTGTGATTTCCGTTTCCTAAAGAGGTCTTGAGAGGATGGAGTGAAATAAAATGGGTGAGGTACACTTTACTGTCCTGCATATAACAATACTCAACCCAAAGGAGCTATTTTGGTTTGGCTGACACATAAGGAGAACCCGAGAAAATTGTTGTTATTCTCATTTCACGCTTGAGAAAACATAGGCTCAGAAATGGGAGTAACTTCTGCAGGGAGGAAGTGGGAAAACCTTCCATAAACAGCTTCGCCTGGCTCTGCCTATCCTCTGCCTTATTCCGTTTTGTTTGGTGCCAGCCAACAGGCTAATGTACGTCAAGAGAGAACAGTAGTTTCAGCTGATTGAACTTGGCCCGTAGGTGGCGAAAATCAGAGATGTTGTTAAACCTGTTATTTTAAAGGGTGTGATGGTTTGTATATGCTTGGGCCAGGGAGTGGCACTATTAGGAGGTGTGGCCTTGTTGGAGTAGGTGTGGCTGTTGGCTTTAATACCCTAGTCCTTGCTGCCTTGAAGTGTGCATTTTGATAAGAGCCTTCAGATGAAGATGTGGAACTCTGAGCTCCGCCTCTACCATGCCTGCCTAGAGGCTGCCATGTTCTCACCTTGATGATAATGGACTAAACCCCTGAACCTGCAAGCCAGCCCCAATAAATTAAAAGAGTTGCCTTGGTCATGGTGTCTGTTCACAACAGTAAAACCCTAACTAAGACATAGGGCAATAGAAAAAAAGAGAAACCAGTTTTTTTTTTTTCTGTTGTTTTTAAGTTCTTAGGAAATTAGTTTGTCAGTGGGCAATAAGACAAAGTTAAGGGCCTCTGAAATGGGGCTTCTGTGAGATTCAATTTCTTTCAGCAAAGGAAAAGGGGAGAAAACTCAGGCTGCTGTGTAGAAAGCCCTAGGCAGACACAAGCCACATACAAAAATCACATAGAACATCCTCAGTGATCCTGTGCTCAGTGCCAAAACCAGCTTCCAAAATGATGGGAACCCATTGTTGACAAGAAGGAAGAAGTATAGATTAATCCTATAACTGTGTTTGGAGCATCAGGGGATGAATTAGCCTAATTGCAATATTAGTCTCGGTTACAGAGAGTAATCACTTTGGGCTGCCTCTGTTTTATTAGAAATTTAATTAAGTTTATCAATGTTTGACTTCTCCAGCCTTCATTTTCCAGACTCTCCATGGACAGCAGTATGGTTGAAGGGGGGTCTTCTTGGGTTTGATTCCTGGGAAGGGGTCTAGGCTGAGACCCTAGAAGAACCCTGGGGATTGGAAGAAGGATGGGAGGAGGTTGTGGATGTGATTTGTGGTGGCTCATGGGCATCTAGCCTCACTCTGAGAGAGGTTGGCTAACACTGCTGTTGAGGCTAGATATCTCAGCTACACTGAGGGCACGGCCAAAGCTGTCTTCCTGGGGGTGTGCGGTCTAAGTCAGAGAGGTGGGCGTATGTTTATTTAGGGAAGTGTTAATGTACTTCTTGAGATGCTTGTGTAAAAGCACAAAGACGCCTCTCAATAATCTGGTAATTTAAGTTTTGACAGGTAAGTGTCCTCTAGGAAAATAGACGATCTTTGTCTCATCACCTGGACCCTGTGGCTACTATTTATAGAGAGAACTGCTATGTGGACAATGTAGTCATGAGAAGACTTTCAGCACAGTGGAGCACACAGCGCTCTCTTCCTTTCTTCCCATTTTTCTCCTCCTCCTCTTTATCTCTCCCATCTTACTCCCTACTTCTTTTTCGATAAGGAAAGATCCTCAATGAACAACACCCCACACCCATTTAGAATGTCTTCCTCTAACACTGCAGGCTACTTCCAATATTTTATTTAATTCTTTTCACATTTATAGCTTATTAGTTTTCCCATATTTGTTTCTTCCATTGTCTAATATGTGTATACATCCGGAATGTGTGATTTGTAATTTTCCTGAACACATTGTGAGGATATGTATGGGTGTCTGTGGGTGTGTTTATATTTCTAATGGTATACCTGCATGCATCTGTGTTGGTCAGACTTTGACATTGGAGTCGCCGTCCATTTCATATATTGAGGCAATGTCTCTCCACTAAACACAGAGATCACCGGTTTGGTGTCTAATAAGTTAGATTATTTCTGGGATCCTGTCTCTCTCTCCTGAGCACTGGGGTTACGGCTGGGCTGCCACATTTGCTAAGCATTCACATAGTTGCAGGATATCAGAACCCTGGTCCCACATTGCAGCAAGCACTCTCCCAGCTGAACCATCTTCTGAGCCCACACTGAATGTCTTTAAGGTGAATTGGAAACATCTTGCTGTGCCTGGAAAGGCCCAGAAGATGCTTAAACCTCTACCCCCATTCTTCCACAGGGAAATTAAAGACCAAAGGGGTTAAATGCTCAATCAATGTCATTATGCCCTTCAAATATAGCAGAGAGCAATGCTTAAAATACAACCTAGACCGTGATATTTCTTAAAAGAAGGCATAGAGAAAAGAAGAATAAAATGGACCGATTATCCACAAAATGCCTTTATACACAAAAAGAAACAAACAAATAAAATGTTGCAAAAGTCTTGCCTTGCCTTTGTTGAGACAGCAACAAACATTCATTTTTGGTGTAAAAATGTGACAATAAACATGGATGGGGAACTCTCGAAATATCCTACCCCTGGATGAAGAGTCATATGCGATTAATGGCTTCCAAGAGGGAAAAACAAAAAAACAAAACAAAAAAAAAATGGCTTCTTCCAGAGATGCTAAACTCCTCTGTGCTTCCCCACATGGAGAAAGAAAACACACTTAGGTTCTCTTTCTTTCCTCTCTCTGTCTTTGTCTCTGTCTCTGTCTCTCTGTCTCTCTGTCTCTCTGTCTCTCTCTCTCTCTCTCTCTCTCTCTCTCTGTGTGTGTGTATGTGTGTGTGTAAATAATTAAGAAGAGATTATAAGTCTCAAAGGAAGTACGGGTGATATGGGAGTAGTTGGTAGAAGAGGTATGAATGGACAGTGTCAAAACAATGCTTAAGTATGAAGTTCTCAACAAAAAGATAGTGAAATTAATAAAGAACAGGGAAGAGATTAGGTTGATTTAATGCAGATAATCCTTCAGGATCATTTCCCCGTGTCACCCTCTACACCTGGGTACCAGAAGCACAGCAGCACCCTCCCTGTACAGAAAGCTTACAGTTCCCAGTCAGAGCCATTCTTGATAAAATTCAAGCCAAAACAAGACATCTCACGCGCTACAATGCTGGAAGCACTTTAAGGAGGAATTCAATGAATTTTGCACAGTTGTACTGTCTTAATGTTCTTACCTATTAATTTTATTACCCCTGTTATTTCTAGGTCTGTTTTATTATTATTAATCTTTATTACAGTTACGGATCAAAATTCCCTTTTCTGTTTTTGCACTTTGAGTGAATTTTATTGGGTGTTGGTATTTTTATGACCTTGAGAATCTGGATTTTTGCTTTTCTTTAACTGCCCTGTGCTTGTTCTCATTGGCAGGAGAGATTTTCATACTGCCTCATTCCATTTGTCCTCTTGTAAGGTGTTTGTCTTTCCTTGAAGTTTTGTTAAGGGCTGCAGTGGACACTCTGCAGTTGGATTGACCCTACCAGGCACACGGTGGTCAGAATGAGGACTTTACTGATGCCGAGTGTTCAAGGACACCTTGTGGGGTCCTGTGCACAGACTCCCTACTATGGTAGTATCAGCAGCAGTGCTGTGCGGAGACCCAGGCAGTTTTCTGAGTCTCTGACATAGTGTCACCCCTTGCTTGACACTGTCACGACCCTCAGATTTCATCAGCCTCAGTCTGGCTGAACGCCTGTCTCTTCAGTTCACAGAGTTGCCATGTTACTCTGGGTCCCTGGGGCTGAAAGGTGGCTTTTGGGAGACAGGTTTTCAAAACCTATTTCTCTTCTTCTCTAAGGGATCAACAGCTGGTGCCCTCTGTGTCCGGGATCAGAAACGCATTGTCTTTTGAACCATTCTGTTTTCCAGACTGTAGCAAGAGAGCGACAGTCACCGTTGTTCCTTCCTGGCTAGCATTCTTGATCAAATATGTTTATTGCTGTATTCCACTGCCTCCACACTTCCCCCTGCATTATTGGATGTTAGAACCAGAAAAACACCATTTACTGATTCATTTCCATAAAATGAAAAGGAAAAAATAACCAAACTACCCCTGCAACATCTCAAATATGAAATAACTTTTTGGAGAAGGAAGCAGAGGTGACTTTGTCCATATCTTTGCATTTGAGTCCTCTTCCACCCTGACTTTTACATATACATTTCCCCCTAGTAGCTTATCAAGATTTATGTCTATGTTTCTGTGTCAACATCTGTATCTTATTTTATCTCTATTTCCACATGTAAATTTCATTCCTATTTGTGTAAGAATCTGTGCGTATCTGGTTTTTTTCAACCTACTTTCCCTGGGACCATCACATCTATATCAATGTAGGTAACGATGCAGATATTAAATACAGAATATTTAAAAGCATAGACTTAGGAGCTCAGGATCTGTGACTTGGTCGCCAATCATGTATTGTGTCTGTTTGTGGAAATTGCGCTTATCTTTCTTCACGTACAATGAGAGGAGAGTATCAGCGGCTACCTAAGTTTATATGGGGAATAAGCAAGTCACAATGTGTGAAGCAAAGAGGGTGGGGGGTGTCCAACTGCTGTGTAAATTGTCCTGCTTGCCATATCAGGTTGGAGAAGAGCTTAAAGAATACTTGGGACTATGTTATTGGTAGTGCTTTGTTTTTTCCTGTCTTTTCGAGCCTCTAATGTCCACCTTGCTTTTAGCAACATTTGGAAGTTAATTTGCTGTTTCCTGGTTTGGTGGTTTGAATGACAACGGTTCCTCAAGGCTTATATATTTGAATGCTTGGTCCCTAGTCGGTGGAACTGTTTGGGAAGGATTCTAAGTTATGCCCCTGTTGGAGGAGGCATGTGTCACTAGGGGGTGGCCTTAGAGTCTTCGAAAACTTCCCACCATTCTCTGTTGGTGCTCTCTGCCTCTTACTTTCAGATGAGGAGGGAAGGTCTCAGCTCCTGCTCCAGCTCCATGACTACCTGCCTTCTGCCATGCTCCCTGAGGTGGTGGTTGTAGACCATAATCCTCTGCAACGGTGAGCCCCATAGGTCATGAAGCCTCTTGACAACAATAGGAGAGTAACTAAGACCCCTGGGGTGGTAAGTCCATATGACTGAGGGTTTCCATTTGTATCAAGTTATATCACCTCCAGAGTTTTTCTTGGTAAGTAGCCATCTGAGAAGAGTTTTACCAGAGGAGGTCATAGAACACTTGGGAGTTACTGCTTTCAGCTTAGCAGATCCTGAAAGCCTTCTGTTAACAACCACTCAAACTCAGGCCTCAGTTTCCCCTTTCTCTCATCCTTTTTCTCTTTGTCCATACACAACCTATACTTTTGACCCCTCTGGTCTCTGTACATTTGGCAGAATCTTCCCCAGGACTTCTCAACATATTACAATGTATCTTTTATTCCCTGCTTCTATTTCTTTATTTGCATTTCCTTCCAAAGCAAACCAAAAGAAAACAACCACCGCCACCACCAGGCTTTAGTACAGAGAGCTAGCAGCTTTCAAGGTCAGAGAGGAATTATTAATAAATAGAGTTTTACTTTTGTTGTTACACCAGTTTCAGTATCTCAGAAATGATAAAAATTAGTAGGTATATTTATTCTTTAAGGAACACAGAAAATAAGATTATATAGAGGTTCTGAATTTCATCTCATTTGACTTCTGATTTGAGTAAATGTGTGAAAGAGTTAACTTTCTGTTGCTGTGATACAAACCTGAGACAAGCAACTTGTAGTTTGACTATGAAAGGCCCCTATAGACTCATGCAGTTGAATATGCTCTCACCAGAGAGTGGAATTCTGATAGGGTTAGAAGGATTAGGAGCTGTGGCTTTATTGAAGGAAGCATTTCACTGGGGATGGGCTTTGATATTTCTAAAGCTCAGTGTCTCTCTCTTTGCCTGTGTAAGCATCAGGATGTTAGCTTCTTCTCCAGCACTGTGTCTGCCTGCATGCCACCATGCTCCCCTCCATGATCATGGACTGACCTCCGAAACAGTAAGCCAGACCAATGCTTTGGTCATGGTGTCTCTTCCCAGCAATAGAACAGTGGTCAGGAAACAACTTCTACAGAGATGAGGTTGCTTTCGGCTCACGATTTCACAGCTTTCAGTCCATTGCCTCTGGAGCTTCAGGCCTGTCCAAAGGGAGTGCACCATTACAGAAACAGGGGGCAGGTTGAAACCATAGCCAGGACAGGAACAAAGAAAACAAAGAGCAAGAAACCAGGGTTCTATCATCAAAGACTTCAAGGGAACACTCCTAATGACTAAAGCTGCAGCTAGGCTCCAGCCCCTAAAGATTTTGATACCTCCCAATATCAAAACTCCAGGGAATAAGCCTTCAACACAGTGGCCTTTGGGACAAATGAAGGAGTTATAGCAAAGCCATGTCTGCAAGAGAGAGGTTCTCATTCTGGGTCTCAGACAGAGCTCTCATTTTTCTTTCTCCTGGTTGCTGTCAATAGGAGTCTGTAGTTATCTTTTCTTTCTCTTGAGTCATCAGACAGGATTTGTGAGGACACAGGACCCCACTTCTCCTGAATAAGGCTGTTGGATACCAAGCTCTTTCCTTCTACTTCTTCAGCTCCAGATGCTCTTAGTTGATCCCTGTAGAGAAGAATAAAGGGATGGGGGGGAGGGAAATGATCGAATTTTTCAATCTATTACCTGTAGGCGCTCAGATTGCTGTATATTTATTTCACGTGACTCCAAGGGCTTAAAAATGACAGCTGTTTTCTTCTCTAACTTGTGGGTTGTGTACACTTGTGTTGGAATTGGGCTATTTTTAATGTGCTGCGCTTGCTGAGTGTGGGTAGAGCTCTGCTTTATGTAGGCACAAAGGTGGAAGAAACAACTAGAAACTGGACTTGTTCCAAGCTGAAGGAAGGTAACTGCTGAGTCCTGACAGGTTTGCTGTTGCTTCCAAATCCAGTAAATGGCATGGCTGATTGTACAAGCTTACAAATGAAGACAATGAAATAATAGGTAATGTTTTCCTATTTAAGAAATCAGAGCTCGTGATTGATTGTCCTGTGTCTGACTTCAGCCCTGCTGAGGACTGGAGAGGGAATTAATGGGGGCTGCATTTAGTGTTTGTCAGCTGCAGAGGGCTGGGCTTGGTTTAAAAGGTAAAAGTGTGTGGCTCTTTTAGAGTAAATGCTTTCCTGTAAGCAGATATTAAAAGATGACATCGTTGATAGATCTACCCAGTTCTCTAGCAGTAGGATATAGGCGTCTCTAGGATCCATCTTGCTAATGTACAGGTCCCTCGGATGACACTGTACTTTATCATCGCACCTTACAAACCCAATACATATGCACATCGTGAAGCATTACTTAGCATTTGTCATGAGAGCAAAAGGGTCCAGCAGCAGCTCTATACCCTGATGCATTCTCTAAATTAATCCATTGAGGGATATCGAATCACTTAATCACAACACAGACTTACTGCCTTGGTAGGCACGCTCTCCCTTCATTAGATTTAATATATTTCTCATTATACAAATCTGCTGCTGTGACAATAAGTCTTGTTCATAAATCAGTTTGCCCTTTTGCTTTGCGGATGTGGAGAACTTTCATCAAACAAGACATAAATGGGGCTGGTTAGACAGGAGGTCAGAGCAGTCATTGCCAGATATTAATGTCTATTCATTAAGATGATTTTTAATTGCATATCTTAATGGGAAGAGGTAAAACAATTATGATTCTAACTTCTTGTTTACACCATTAAACAAGAGAAAGGAAATGTAGTCAGGTAAAGCACTCAGAATTCCTAAGATATGGCCCCAAACTTCTCATCATTCCTTCTGATGTAGACGAAATGTTTGGGCAAACAGAAATTACAGCCATTTCTGTCCCATTACCCTAGTGGATGAGAGCCTAATTTAACCTCCGAGACCTAGAGAACATAAGTGACTTAGTACATGCAAAGTTTTGAAAGCGCTTAGGAGTAGATTTGGGGTATCAGAGCTAAATATGTTTATTGACCTCAGACGAATTTATTTTTGCTTTCTACGGTAGCATAGTATGTTCCAGACTAAACTGGACAGTATTTCCATAAGTCAAAATCTGATTCATTGTGTATTTAACTCACATTCTGGCACAGTATTGACTCTCTCTGTATTTTCTTGATCGTATCCTCCAAAGAATTGTCTCCGTTATTGATCTTTTCAAAGAACAAGCTTTTCTTTTCCATTGATCATTTCAACTGTTTTCATTATGTTATTACTTTATTTCATTAATGTCTATTTTTATCTTTGTTAATCTTTCCTCCTCTCGTTTCCTTGACTATTGTCCTTTTATTAGCTTTCCTGCGTTGAAATTTTATTTTGGTTTGTCTGCTCTACACCTAAGATACACAGAAATGCATCAATAACAACCTCTGGCTCCTGTCATACAGTTTGTCTGATTACTTATTTTATTCAAAAGCCCATAAAGATACCATCCCAAGCCAAAGGCTGGACTTTGCAGTGTCTTCATCTAGCCAAGTGGCCTGGCTTAGTTAGGGTTTTATTGCTGTAAAGATTCAGCATGGCCACTGCAACTCTTATACAGGAAGGCATTTAGTTGGGACTGGCTAACAGTTCAGAGGTTTAGTCCATTATCATCATGGCAGGAAGCCTGGCAGTATATAAACAGACATAGTGCTGGAGAAGCAGGTGAAACTTCTTCATCTGCCTTCATAGGCAGCAGGAAGAAATAATGAGACACTGGGCCTGACTTGAGCATCTGAGACCTCAGAACTCACCCCCCGGTGACACAGTTCCTCCAGTAAAGCCACACCTACTCCAACAAGGCCACACCTCCTAATAGTGCCACTCCCTATGGGCCTATGGGGCCATTTTCATTAAAATCATCACATGACCTCATTGCCCCATCTGCCTCTCTCACTCTGAGATGAAAATCATAAAAGAATTAGGTATTTGTTTCCATGGTCCTGGTATATCGATACCTGAAGCTGTGTCTTTTTTTTTCTTTTTTTCAGAGCTGGGGACTGAACCCAGGGCCTTGTGCTTGCTAGGCAAGCGCTCTACCACTGAGCTAAATCCCCAACCCCTGAAGCTGTGTCTTTATGGTGGTGTTTACATACTTCATGACAGGAGGACTGTGTTTATATATTATTTTGTAAACTCTTATTTACCTGTTTCATGTAGGAATTTATTCTACAATTGTCTAGGTATTGTGTTTTTCATGTGTCCCCTACAAGAAATGTAGACAATCATTTAAACCCTTTTTACCTTTAACCATTTTCTCTGGTTTGCTCTGAACCTCCAGAGAAAGAAAGATAGAAAGATCTGTCTCTCAAGAGAGATAGAAAGTCTGTCTCTCAAAATACAGCCATGTCTATTCCTACTCCACTAAGTTCTTTTTCTTGCTTTACATATATTTTTAAGCTCATTGTAATAAAGATGGATATACATCCTTTACTTTCAATGCTCTGGAGGCAGGCAGAAACTGGCCAATCTCTGTCTGTTCAGAGCCTGAGGGGTAGCCAATGGACCTCTTACCATTAAGAAACAGCTGTTTTATACTTCTGATAATACTTTTGTTGTGAAGTATATGCAACCTGACATTTATATAGAAATATTAACTAGGCAAAAGACTCAAGCCATGATGAATATAAAGAAGAAAAGAGATAAATGCATTTTATAGGAAAGACAAGGCGGAGAGCCATAGAACCTATGAACAGATCTTAACCTCACTCAGGAAAGTGATGCTCGCTGAAATTCCCCTGATATATTATATCTCACCTATGATATCTAAGTAATTGAAATATTTGCAATCCAGTGTGTTACTAAGACTTTCCTACGTGGAAGAAACAGGCTTTCCTACGTGAGAGCTGGTTGTTTGCAGGAACAGGTTTTGTGTGAGGATTTTACCAGGATCTAACACAATTACATTTAGTCTTTGATCAGAGTCTTTCATTCTACCTTGAGGAAAGTCCTTAGGATACATAATGTATATCTTCCCAGTTACTCAGTGTGGCTTTACTTGCAATACCAAAGGTGTGGAAGCAACCAGTGCTCTTCAATAGCAGTTGCCTGAGTGAACTCCAGCACATCACCAAAATGGAGCTCCAGGTGGCTCTGAGACAGCTGTGTGGTAGTGTAGTGCTCGTGGACCAAGGCTGGTTGTTAGCAGGCAGCATAATGAAGGGGAAAGCAGGTCACAGAGCAGAATGTGCTTACTCTACCCTTCATGTGAGAAAAGTGAATTTACGCTCAAATTTAAACTCATCTTTTGCAAAACAGAAATACAGAGGAGATAAACTGGCAACTGATGGAAATGGCTGCCAACAGTTGTGTGTGTGAATGTGTGTGTGAATGTGTGTGTGAGTGTGTGTGAGTGTGTGTGTGTGAGTGAATGTGTGTGTATGAATGAATGTGTGTGTATAAGTGAATGTGTGTATGCGAGTGAATGTGTGTGTGAGTGAATGTGTGTATGTGTGTGTGTGTGAGTGAATGTGTGTGTGAGTGAGTGTGTGTGTTGCAATCCTTCTGAGAATCCAGTTTTTAACTTAACCATGTATATTTGACACATTCCAAAACCTACTTGAAGTTAAGCATAAGTAGAAAAAGAAAATCTCTATCAAACTGACATAGGGGTAACAATGATTTCAAAATCTTTCTCTGTATATACTTAGTAAAATATATTGTATGGGCAAAATGTCTGCAATAAAATTAAACTGCATCAGGCCATTTACCGGTAGCAGTAAAAAACGGTACACTATAATATAGTCAGGATTTTTTCCCTATGAGAGAGTAAAAAATTAAAAAGTCCTGTGATCAGAATTCAAGTTAGCAAAACCAGTGT
The DNA here is from genome assembly GCF_011064425.1 of Rattus rattus. Lineage (NCBI taxonomy): Eukaryota > Metazoa > Chordata > Mammalia > Rodentia > Muridae > Rattus > Rattus rattus. Next base: position 33,283,794 of record NC_046166.1, on the reverse strand, counting down.
GAAGGCTGCCTTTGAAACATGGGCACTCTAGTGACAATGGGTACACGGAGAGACCTCATCTCACTAGGACTATCTCTCCCTAGGAAAGACAGCCAGAGCAGCTCCAAGAAATGGCTGATGCCAAGTGGGCTGGAGCAGCACAAGGTAGTGTCTGTGGATTGCTTGCGGCATAAAATAAGAAAGTGCTCAGAGACTAATGAGATTCTATCTGAGGGACAGAAAAGTCAGTTTGAAGAGGTGTCATTGAGTACATTTGGCACAGTCTGAAGATCAAAAAGTAATGACTATAATCCACTACAGCACGTGGAATGAATAAAACGTCAGGTTGGACCTGGCTTTAATACAGAGTAATATTAGTTAATACACGTAGAAGAATGATAGAATTAAAAAAAATCCCCCTTTCAAGGCACACAGAGCAGACACTTCTTTAATTCAGGTGAGCATCAGCAGTCAGGGCTAATGCTGTTACACGAACTGTTTGGAAGGAGAATGCTCACAAGGCAAATGGATCACCTTGCGGATGAGTTATTCAAAGGGGAAATGCATTGTCCAAGAGAGTTCTGCTAAATGATATTGTATCCCAGTAGATGCAGTGTTGTCCACAGTGGCATGAGCCAACGGTGAGCCAATGCCAAGCAAAGAACCACACCTGTGAGCTCAATTTAGGCAAAGGAATGTAATTTGAATCCATTCCAGGATCAAGGGATGTTCTGCAAGGTAAGGCATAGCTGTAATATCCAGCAATTTGGAGTCTGTCTTGGTTAGGGTCTTATTGCTGTGAACAGACAACCATGACAAATGTAAGTTTTATAAAGGGCAACATTTAATTAGGGCTGGCTTACAGGTTCAGAGGGTTCAGTCCATTATCATCAAGGCTGGAAAATGGCAGCATCCAGGCTGGCATGGTGCAGGAGGAGCTGAGTTCTACATCTTCACCTGAAGGAAACCAGGGACAGACTCAGCATCCTAGGAGGAACTAGGAGGAGGGTCTCCAAGCCCACCCCACAGTGACACACTTCTTCCAACAAGGCCACACCTTCTAATAGTGCCAATCCCTGGGCCACGCATATGCAAACCATCCCATTCCATTCCCTGGGCCAAGCATATGCAAACCATCACAGAGTCCCAGGAAAGAGGACTTCCATGAGGCTCTTAGACCTGCCCAATGAATTTCAGACGAGCCTAGGCTATGGTGTGAGACTCTGTCTCCAAAGAAAAAAGTATCTAGGCAAGGTATTCATTCAAAGATAATGTTCTATAATAGCACAAGGAAAGCCTGATGTAGATATGAGAGGTCCTTGACGATAATTGGTTTGATTTAAAAAATGATTATTGTCATAGAAGAGTAAATATGGGGATAAATAAAGAAATGGGAAGCAAGAGAGAGAAGAAGAGAGAGGAGAGAGAGAGAGAGAGAGAGAGAGAGAGAGAAGCAAAGAGACCATATACACAGGGCAGACAGACAGAGAGGTGGATGAGGTGAGGGTTTGTTTAGCCGCTAAAGCAATTCCTAAACCATGACCCAACATTCTCAAGTAGTTAAAAAGGACAGTAAAGGAACAATTCAGGGTGCCCAGATAGGCACTGGCTCTTAGCTAATGTGCAGAATTGGGATTACTGTATTACTATATATATTCTCTGAACGATAACCATTGCATTGAAATCAGTTTTATCCCTGGTGCATACAGGATGAAGTATTTGTGAATGAAGAATCACTGTATCTTCAACTTCATGTGACGGGAGAAGAAAGACTGGTACCTAGAAACGCAGAGGGAACAAGGAATAAGACAGGGGAAAGGAGAAAGCTAAAAATGCAAAGGGGGAATGGAAAGTGTGTGTGTGTGTGTGTGTGTGTGTGTGTGTGTGTGTGTGTGTGTGTGTACAGGCGACAGCAGAGAGGAATGAAGGAGGGAGAAATGGAGAGGTAGGAGTGGGACACACAGATAGAAGAAGTTGATGGATATACAGGTGGCTTGCATTAATCTTTCAACTATTTTAACCTGTTTCACATTCATAGGCAAGTCGCGCAAAGCAAGAGGTAGACCAGACAGAGGAGCAAAGCACATTCGCACCAACAGCATGAAAACAGCCCTGATGCACTTGAACTGCGTGCCTGGTGCTGTGCTCTGGATCCATGCCTGGGAGTAGGCAGCTCAGGGGTACCTTGAGGCTCATGAGAAACACAATGCCAAGATTCATCCCATAGGATCTGAGGCAGATCCAGGACTCTAACCCAATCCCGAGGCAATTCTCTTCCCTGCTAGGCTTTCTGAGATGCTGGTGTGGAAGACGTCACAGTAAGTGTATTTTCGGCCAAACGCAAGCAAGTGTCCAGATGCTTTCTTTCTGTGCAGCTGCGACTGTGAGTGTCCACAGTTTGTGTAAGTTAAATGGCTGTACAGAGTGTATCCTTGGACCATTTCCACCCCTAGAAGAACGTAAGACAGTAACTTCACAATGATATTTATTTCAGGGCAGGCAGCCTGTGAGTCAATAAGGAAGCCGACTCCAAGCAAAGACTCGGGTGGGATTGTGCACGTTTATTTCTGTATCTCCTTTGATCAATTTCAGGAGCGCTAAGTGGCTCAGCGGAGGGAGCAGCCAAGTGTCTGAGGATTCTGCCCCTGCTTCCTCTGGCTCAGGGTTTCCGGACTTCATTCGAACAGATTTCTACTTTTGTCAAGGAGACGGCTGACCTGCACGAGGGAATTGTCAACTAGTAAAGCCCCTTCTTCAGAAAGTGTGAATCGATGGTGACTGGAAAAACCCAGGATCTGGGGAAGATTTCCTGAAACTGTGCGTGAGCACCTGTAAGCCTGCTCTTTCTCAGCCTCCTTAAGAGTGACGTCTTAGCATCTCTCTCTTCCTAATCCGTTTGCCCAGAGATGGCTACAGAAGGTTTTCTCTGTCTGTCAAATAGTTCTGTATTCATTTAAGAGCCTTGCAACACTGCTACCATCTTTGGTCCATCATTTCTTACATCTGTGTGCATTTAATTAATCCTGTGTACAAATTAATTTGATTGGCTGTATCTCCTCCCATTTTCCTGTTAAGCCTTGGTAAGAAGTGTGTGTGTGTGTGTGTGTGTGTGTGTGTGTGTGTGTGTGTGTGTGTGTGTACATTCGTGCATGCCCACCTGCCTGACTGACACAGTATACAGCTACACATCAGAGGATAGAGAGCTACTTTCAGGAGTCCGTTCTCTTCTATCATCTTGATTCCGGGGATTTAGCACCTTACCCACTGAGCTCTCTCACCAGCCCAGTTTTCTCATTTTGAGACTGGGGTCGATGTCTTTTCCTGGTTTATTTCTCCAGGACAATGTGAGGAGCTAATACATACTTGAAGCCAGCCCACTTTCCTCTGTCTTTTCTTTTGAGATAATTACAGGTTCACATGTAGTTGGGAGAAACAATACAGTTAAATCTTGTACATTTTCCCCCAGGTTCCTATCGTGTTGGTTGTACAATTACGGTGGGGCACTGTAATCTACTCACTGATATTGTTCAGATCCACCAGTTTCATGTGCATTTATTTGCACATGTGTATACATCTAGTTCTCTTTTAATTTCCCCAGGCTGCTATAACAATAAACCACCTAGCTTACTTACAATAATACGAAATTTTCTTTTCTTTTGTGATGGGGACTAGACTTCCAAATATTAAGGTGTTTCTGGGGTTGGGCTTCTTCCAAAGCCTCCAGGGGAGGAGTCTTGTCTGTCTTTTCCAGCTATCACTAATTTTTTGGTGTAGTACCCTATTCTCTGTTGCTAATAACACGTATCATAAACCAGTAAGTAATGAGTGAAATAGGTTATTTGAGCTTAGTTCTGGTTCACGATCATTGAAGAATTAAGAGGAGGGATTAAGGGAGGATAAGGGCCTTGAGAGATAAAGTACTTGAGAGCCATCACCAGGCTTGGCCTTCATGATGATGGAGGAGTCACACCCTGAGGCAGCACGGGGCATCATGTAGTTAGATATGAAGAATATACATATGTATATGTATGTATATATATGTATAAATAATATGTAATTAAAATGGATAGAACCAGGAATCGTCATATTTAGCAAAATAAGCCAGAACTAATAGAAATATTACATATTCTCTGTACTATGCAGAATCATATATATGTACACACACACACACACACACACAGTATTTTTGTTACTACTACAGTTCATAATTGCTACCTTTTCTGTTGCAATAGTAAAATAGCACAACCAAAAGAAACTTAAAAAAGGAAATTTTATTTTAGCTCACGGTTCCAGAGGGACAGACTCTTCATGGAAGGGAAAGAATCAAGAAGCTGGCTGGTCACATTTCATTCACTCACAGGCGGCAGAGAGGGGGCAAGAAGTGGGGAGAAGCTCTAAACCAGCAAAGACTACCCCCAGTAAGAAACTTCTTCCTGCAAGGCAGCATACCCCAAAGGTTCTATAACCTCTTCAAACAGCATCACCAACTGGGGATAAAGTCTTCAAATAGGTGATGTTTACATATACCATGTTTTATCAGTTCATTTGTTAATACACATATAGGCTAGTTCCATAAGTTGGCTATGGTGAATAAAGATAGTGAGACTAGAAGTATGAATATGCTATAGTTACTTGGAAATTGAAAATCACTTTTTTCATTTTCTTCCCTCTCTTGAGAATGTGCTCACATGGGTAGAGAGAATATTGCAACACACTCAGTTGTTTTCAGACTTCATAGCTGACATCTTATGAAAAACTTGAATGTCCTTAGCTCCTAAATATTGGGGATTTGTACTTGAGTATATATATTTGTGGACCCAATTCAGCACATAAGAAATAAGAAATATTAGGCAATTTTATCACACAGATTTGTGTGGTATCTTTTCACTGGACAGAAAGACTAGTTCTATCTCAATAAAGATCATCTCATAGCTATGGATAATGTTTTACATTCTTTTCTTCATTCTTGTGAAGTGTGAGAATAGCATTCCTCTCCTCTATATTTTTCATTGATATCCATGCATCTGTGTCTATGTATGTATCTATTTATGCATCTGTTTATCTATCTATCTATCTATCTATCTATCTATCTACCTGTCATCTATCATTATCAATCATATATCAGTCATCTACAGACCTGTTTATCTATATAATTCATAGATCTTTTCCAATGCAGAAAATTTTATTTAAACATGTCTCTATAACTATGTCATTTGAAGGTTATTATGTAAATGGGATTATACAGATCATTGTATAGCCCAAAGTATTGTACTAACACACACACAGACACACACACACAGACACACACACACAGACACACACAAACACACACACACACACACACACACACACACACACACACACACACAGAGACACACACAGACACACACACACAGACACACACACAGACACACACACACACACACACACACACACACACACACACACACACACACACACACACACACACACACACACACACACACACACACACACACAACACACACACACACACACACACATACACACACACACACACACACACAGACACACACACACACACACACACACATACACACACACAGACACACACACACACACACACACACAACACACACACACACACACACACACACACACACACACACACACACACAGACACACACACACACACACACACACACACACACACACACACACACATACACACACACAGACACACACACATACACTCACACAGAGACACACACACAAACACACACACAGACACGCATACACACAGACACACATACAAACGGCATATATTGAGATGTTCTTGTGGATTTTCTATGCCAAGAAATGTCAAGAGTTTCAGAGTGTGATTTTTTTCTCCCTCAGTTATTTTCTTCTTTTGACTTGTGTTGTATACTGGTCCGTACTTTACTCTTCCGTATCTTCTTGACCAAGGGAAGATTTGAGGTCACAGGAAATGTTTGTTGTCGGATGAGAGAATAGAGATTCTGATTGTACTCTGATCCTTCACTGTACCTTTATTTATTTATTATTTACAATGTGAATGATCATAATTCTTAATGCAATATCATAACATTTCCAATCTATGGAACTCTTCTGTCGACTATGACAGGAGAAAAACCAATAATATACCAGCCACCAAAGGACACAGTATTTGAATTGTATGGAAATGGGAAAAATGTTCTGCCCCTCCCTTAAGTTTTTGAAGCATAGGCATACATGGATACGGAAGACACGTGATTTTGTAACCCACTCACCTGACTTTCAGTTACTATAGTTGGGAGGAAGGCATCATCTGATTTTTTTCTCTTTCTTTTTTAAAAATTAATTAATTAATTTACATCCCAAATGGTGCTCCTACATGGCAGTCTCTCCTTTACTAACTCCCTCCCCAAACCCCTCCTCTTTGCCTCTTGATATCCCCCCACCCTATCAAACCAAGTCTCTGCAGGATCAGGCTCATTGAGAGACATGGACTGCAAAGATTGAATACTGTTACTATAGAAACATTATTCCTGGTGTTATTCACCAGTATGCTTAATCCAACTGCCCACCACGGTGTCTTATGCACCATGCTCGTTTTAGGTCCACTTTCTAAGCATAAGGTATCAAATTACATTTCTAAAGAGGCAGAACTGAAATGGTATTTGGAAGACTCTAAATAAAGCCAAAGGGTGATCACTCATGGAGGCTCGGTATTACCAAGCCATTTTCTTACTAGAGAGTAAGTGGGGTCTATCTCCAAGCTTCTTCATTGTCTGACACTACAGCTACTTTTGTCTTCTGCAAGTGTTGTAGCAATTTAGCAATCTATAGGCTTGACTTCTTTCCATAAACATGCATCCCGTTAGCTGCCTAATTCAAACTCACACACGAATTCTGAGACGTTTGCTTATCACGAGCTATAATTTAAATGTAACCTCTATAGAAAGCCATTCAGCAGTGCCTGTGTGTAAAGTGTAATTTAGTCTGTAGAAGCAATCTTTCCCTCTACCTTCTAATATGTGAGCTTGTTTGCTAAATAATCATTGTAGCATTTTGCTCAAAGCAGTGGTTTTATGTATTTCCCTCTACCACCACTCATAAACATTGCCAAGGTAAATGAGACTTCTTTGGAAACTGCTACTGTCATGTAGTTTCCATTTGAAAATGTCACAATAAAGCTGTACTCTTTGATGCCAAGATGCGTGGAATGTTGGCACATGATAAACACGGCGCCTAAACACATAACATAATGAATGGCCCAACTTTCTTTAAAATGAGAGGCTTTTTGTTGTTGTTATTCTAAAGGGTCTGGATGGGGGACAGAGATGGGAGTAATGTAGAATTTATACAAAGCAACAAAGGTAGGAGTTTAGAGGAAATTATTATTATTTGCAGCTTGAACCAAATGGAAAGGAAGAGAAATTTGGGAGGAAAAAAAATGTACTTCAAATAAGTGAAATGGAGATTACAGTCCCGACTATGCCATTAACATCAAATTACAAGAGGCTCTCCCAGAAGTCAGATGGAGGCACAGAGTAAAAGCAAAGTTTTAAAGGTATAATTTAAGAAGTACAGGGAACATCCAAATAGAAGGAGAGCCATAAAGACAGCAACATAAGGAGAGACATCTATCTATTTATCTATGTATCTATCTATGTATCTATCTATGTATCTATCTATGTATCTATCTATGTATCTATCTATCTATGTATCTATGTATCTATCTATGTATATCTATGTATCTATGTATCTATGTATCTATGTATCTATGTATCTATCTATCTATCTATCTATCTATGTATCTATGTATGTATCTATATATCTATGTATCTATCTATGTATCCATCTATCTATGTATCTATCTATCTATCTATGTATCTATGTATCTATCTATGTATCTATCTATCTATCTACCTATCACTTATCTATGTATCTATGTATCTATATACCTATGTATCTATTGATGTATGCATGTGCCTATCTCCCTATGTATGTATGTATATATGTATGTATGTATCTATCTACCTACATATCACTTATCTATGTATCTGTTGATGTGTATATGTATCTATCTTCCTACCTATAGAGATGTTATACATACACAATTATATATATAATTACTGTGTATTCATTGTACATGTATACATAAGGAGTACACAGGGACATTTCATACAAGTATATAACTTAGCTTCATTATCTTTCTGTCACATGATACTTTGCTCATTTTTGCCCGTTCCGGTCCCCACAGTCCCCATTATTCCTTTTGATGCATTTGCATCTTCTCTCAGGTCACATACACTCATACATGGTTCTATGTATCTGTATAATATCCAGGCACCAGAAATAAAGAAAAATGTGATATTTATCTTTCTGAAACTGATTTAGTGTGCTTAATATGATTGTTTCCTGTTATGTCCATTTTCCTGTAAATAATATAACTTCATTTCTCTTAGGCCTGAAAAAGTTCACTGTGTAAATATAGCACAGCCTTCTTTACCCTTTCTCTGTTGAACATCTAGGTTGCTCCTAGAACGTCCATCTTGCGAAAAGTGCTTCAGTAAACACTGACGTACAACTATCCCTCTGGTATTTTGACTTGGGGGTCCTTTGAGTAAGTACCCAGGAGTGATGTGACTGGACCACATGCATCATCATTATTTAGTTCCTTGAGGAACTTCTATGATGATTTCCATAGAAATCTTTCCAACCACACCATATGTGAGGGAGGGGTTTTGTCATGGTGTTTTGTTGAAGCAATAGAAACCCCAAATAAGACAAGTTGTCATCAGTTTTCTGGAGGATTGCTGTGACAGACATGACCACATATTTGGGGAGGATTGTGTAAGGACTGTGAAACTCTAGGCTAGAAAGGCCATTGAGGGGTGAGAGCTCACTCCTAACATCAGCTTAGGATGTTCTTTAGGATGATAAAAATGTTTGGAGAAATGCAGAAGGTAGAGGCCTGGGTTGTGAAGTTACAGAGACAAATTTAAAGACTCTATCAGGGGGCTGTTTGCTATTTTGAATTAAGATTCTGTTTTTCTGGTCAGCTGGAGCTGAAGAGTCAGTCGTGATTAACAAGACACACGCACCACTGAAGTGAAATCATTGTGTTAGTGGGACAATTGTTGCTACTTAGCTGGAGCTGAGAAATTGGTGGTGATTAAGAAGATACCAGGATCACTGAGGTGAAATCTTCTGGACCATGTTTCCTGAGAGTCATACTTAAGCACTATTTCAGAACTGGCTAAGGTTGTACCTTCTGCTGGCAGCCAAATTTGGTAGTGTCTAAGTCTCCCAGGTGGTACTGGTTTGGAAAGCGTGACAGCGTCATGGAGAACAGCTGAGGTTTGGCCCTGTGAGATGCCATTGGTGATGGTGCAGCTTTAGCAGCCGAAGGCCTGGGATTGAAGCGATCACGGCAAAGAAGTTGAGGCTTGGCACCATGGAGATAGCTTATTGGAGGCTACTGGTGAAATTGCAGCCCAGTTGTAAGCAGAAGACTCCAGCATTTCGAAGATGCTCAATAGGAAGATTTGGCAACTAAGAAAAGCAAAATAGATTGAGTTGAGCTGGCCTGGCTTGGACTACAAACTGTGTGTGATGCAGAAAACAGAGGAAAAAGTGAGGCAAACCCTTTGGAGCAGTCCAGAACATCATGAGTTAATTCACCTATTGGACCCTGAATTATTTACACTTTTGTACTTTGATTTTGCTTTTATTTGAATGTGACTATGCCCCAGTTCTTCCCTCTTGAAGTAAAAAAGGATTTATTTTTGATTTTACTGGAGCCCTCCATTGAGAGACTTTGAATTTGAAAATACTTTGGACTTTAAAAGAGATTGGCTCTTTTAAAGGGACCAAAGTTTTAATGTGTTCGAATTTATAGACTGTGGGACTTTAAAAAGAAAGTTATTTATGATTTTAATGTGAGGTCCTGGGGACAAATCAAGAAAAAGTTGTGGCTTAATAGTGATGTGCTTGTGTATCAAATAGACAAGAGGTCAATATTGCTGGGTAGCGTTAATATCAACTTAACACAGGCTAGCGTTATCTGATAGTGGGGAACCTCAGTTGAGAAAAATGCCTCGGTAAGAACCAGCTGTAAGGCATTTTCTTAATTAGTGATTGATGGGGGAGGGCCCCGCCCATTGTGGGTGGTGCCATCCCTGGGCTGATGGTCCTGATTCGCTAAGAAAACAGGCTGCACAATCCATCGGGGAGCAAGTGATTAAGAAGCCCCTCTCCGTGCCCTCTGCTTCAGAGGCTCCTGCTTTCAGGCTCTCGCCCCTTGTTCCTGTCCTGACTTCCTTCAGTGATGAACAGCAATGTATAAGTGTAAGCCAAAGGAACCCTTGCCTCCCCAACTTACTCTTTTGCTCATGGCATTTCCTTAGAACAATAGATTTTTTTAATATACACGATACAGACATTCTTCTTAAATATATATATTTTAACGCTGTACTATAACTTGAAATCAGGTATTATAATATCCTCAACATTACTGTTTTTGCTCAAGATTGCTTTGACTATCTACAATCTTTTATATTTTCGTACGACTTTTAAGATTTTTTTCCATTTCCTTTAAGAAAGGCATTTGGATTTTAAAAATTGCATTGAATCAGTAAAACAAAGAGTTGATTATTTGTAAATAAAAATAGTTCTGACAAAGTCTTAGCGAAATTACTCAACATAAACAGAAAGAAGACCCAAAATTAATGAAATTAGAAACGAAAAGGTAGTCATTACAACAGATACCAATGACATTCAGAAAACCTTTCCACTGTATCTTAGAGACTTCTGTTCTATTGGAAACGGTAAAACAAGTGGATGAATTCTATGCATATATGACCTACTGAAGTTAAAATAAGATACTTTTGCCAGAATGTCTGCTCACATAATATTATTTCGCTAATCCACAAGCACAGGTGTTTCAATCTTCTGTTTTCCGCCTCTGTTTTTTCCTTTGTTGTTTTAAGGCTTGTATCCTAGATACCATTCCTTCCTTGGTTAGCTTTATTTTTAAACAGTATTGTTTACTGGATATTTTCCTTCTGATTTCTCTCCCAGCATGTTTGTAAATAGAAAAACTAATGATTTTTGCATGTTTATTTAATATCTTGCCTCTTTGCTAAAAGTGCCTCTTGTATCCAAGAGTAGTTTAATGATTTCTGAATTTCATTTGTACTTGTTGTAATGTCTCCTCATCCTTTTCTAACTTTGGTAATTAAGGTCCCCTTTAGTCAGTTTTCCTCATTGATTCATTGACTTTTTGTTGTTGTTGTTGTTGTTTGCTTGTTTATTTGTTTTTACCTAAAAATTAATGTTAATTTTTTCGTCTTTTATTTGAAGTTTGTTTTTTTCTTGTTTTACCAAGGTACCAGTAAATTATTTGAGATTTCTGGCTTTTAGCGTAGGCCCTTGTAGCTATATATTTCTCTTTCAAAACTACTTTTATTGTATTTCATAAGTTTTGATATACTATTTTTCATTTTCATTAGCATCTAGAAATTTTTAATATCTTTCTTGATTTCTTCAATCACTCACTCAATACATTATTTGTCTCCACGAGCTCATTATTTTCTATGGTTTCTTTTGATGTTGACTCCCAATTTTTCTTTATTCATAAAGAACATATGAAATTACTTCACTTCTTTATGTTTGTTAAAAGTTATTTATTGAAGGACACCTTTTTCTAAGCATACTTTTGATATTATTTCCATGCTTCATCTACTATGACACGAGGAATATCAATACTTATTGGTATAGGGTGTGTGAGTAGCTTAGTAAATGGCTTATGGGATATGTTAAATTTGAATGGTATCTACATTGATGAGGGTTGTCATGTTTGGCCTTGATGATAATGGACTGAACCTCTGAACCTATAAGCCAGCCCCCATTAAGTCCTTTATAAGACTTGCCTTGGTTGTGGCAGTAAAACCCCAACTAAGACACTTACTTTCTTGCCTTTCAAGACATAATTATTGCCTTCTGTATGATAGGCAATAAACATGATAGGAGTTTAATATACTGTTGTATTCTCATCCTTTGGTAGCTTACTGAAGGCCAGGTATTGTATTGGGTATCTATAAAGCTAGCATATTAGAGAAAACAGAAGAGGATCCTAAGTACAAGGCTAAGCTGGGCTTTATGGTGAGACTCTCTCTCAAAACAAATACCTCAGACCAGGAAAAAAAAAAACCTATTTTGTGTGACTACCGTGTGCCAATATTTAGCTACTTCTGTTTCCTGATGTGAGACACTCAATATTTTGTAGCTTCTTAATAGTAAGTTTCAAGGAAGGTGGCAGCTTATTTTCCCCTCTGAAATGTTTCATGTCTAATGTATCTCAGCATATTAAGGAACTACCTTTATTCGTGTAATTTGTCATCATCTAAGGGAGTACAAAAAATTAATCTTTTCCTATTAGAGTTGCTTTTTTTTTTTTAGTTTGATTACTCACTTAGACAAGTTATTCATCATCGTGAGCTATTATTGCTCCCAGAGAAAACAATCCCTACTCTGTGGAGCTTTCAACCATTGAGGGATTCTGAAAGAATGATTCTGCTCTACAACCAATTTTAAAGCAAGTATCAAAAATATTTCAAACAGTGACAACAGTTACCAAATATACATTGATAAATTGCTTTAGAGGGAAAAATGCTCATTTAGATACTTATGAAGATTCTTGTTCATGTTGGAGAATGTGTCTTAATTACACCATGTTTCCCTTCCCTATCCTCCTTCCAGATCCACCCATATACCCCTTCTGTTTTCTTTTAAAGTCTATGAGTTTTTTATTCATCAGTTATTACTAAATGCGTATATGTATATACATTTATATTCCTAAGTATAGCTTATTTAGTTCATGTAATTTTGCTTGTATACATATTTTCAGGGCTAGCTATTTGGCACTATAGAAACTACCGATGTGTTCTTCCTTGGCGAAGATTGCCTGTTTAGCTCGCAACTGTACTCAGCTGCCTGTAGTTCTTTATGAGAGGTTGAAATCTCCTGGGCTTTCCCTCATCCAGTCTGACTGGTTCGTTGATGTCATTCTTGTTCAGATCACATCTGGACAGTCATGTGGTGAGACTTTATGGATGTAGCTTCTGATGTTACTAAGTGATGCAATCTCAAAGCAAACTCTCTGATCCTTTGACTCTTGGCAATCCTTTCGGTCCCTCTTTGTCCATGCTCCAGTACCACGCATGGTTCTCCCTCTTGTTGAACAGGTCTTAAATCCCATAGAGTTCTGTTTGTTGCCATCAAGGCATGCAATCCTGTACTGCTAGGGCTATTGTGCCATGCTGGCTGCTGATAGGGATCATAGGTGACTGTTGTTTTCTTGAGTCATTCATCCTGCAGGAAAGCTCCTTAAGTAGGGAAGTAAACAACCTAAAATAGCTTCAGGAGGTCCATGAAACTGACCAGGTTACTAGGCCTCTTCCTGCCATTGCTTGCAGTAAAAATTGAGAGGAAAGCTGAGCTCCAAAGAAAACTCTTAGAGGAGAAACGCCGAAGTAGCTTGGAGACCAGAATAGCTGCTTAGAAGAGGCTGCACTGGCCAAGCTGTCTGCAAGAGATTTAGGCCAACTGAGTTACCTGGAAAGGATGCTCTCCAATGTGTAGAGCTGCCTGCCAGATGTTTAGTGTGTTCCAGGTTCTCAAGGTTATGGGAGCTGCCACCCAAGCTGCACTGTGCTTGATAGCATAGCTGGCTTTGAGTCACTTTCATTCCAGTAAGTGAATCCTCACCCATATTCCTATCCTCAATAAAACGCTTTGGTCCACCAAATTGGCCTTTGATGGTATCTGTACTTCAATCTACCATGGGTTTCCAGTCTGATGTGAGTAGATGTGGGTGTCACAATTCATCAGGAAACACGTTGGCACACAATAGCCCAGTAGCTGGGTAGGACTGTTGGCTGCCTCTGTCTTCTGGAAGCTTGCCTTGTATGGCATCTTCTGACACCAGGGAAGCTAATCCTCAAGAAAGGGGCAGACAGGCCAGTCCCAACTCAGTGGTGTCTGGGCCCCGTTTCTAAAGCGCATGATGTCTTCAGCAATAAGAACTCATCTTTCAGCTCTGGGGAGCATTGACTAATGACACCAGCAATAAGCTGTATGTTTCAAGGGTTCTCATGGACAGCCCTGGCCAATAACTCAAAAGAGGCCTGCTCATGTCAGGCATTACAGGTTTGTTAGGGGGTCTTTGGCTCTTGGAAGGTGTGCCATCAGCCCAACTGAGAAAAGTTTGTTAAAACTCTCTGTATATTTATTAGCTAAATTAAATGCATCATAGGGTCTGCTGTTGTTTTTGGAGATGTCAATGGTTAATAGTATGATTCCTTTTGGCTTGTTCTGCCACCCATATTTGTTATTTTATTTACTTCGCTCCTTCTTTGGTATTTACCTCCCTCCTTTTCCCAAAAGGAATGCATCCTTTCACTTCCTCTTATCAGATCAATCGCATCCTGCTATTCCTCTTTTCTGATCTCTCGCTTCTTTCTGGATTAAAATGACCTCCCTCCAAATCCCTAGGAATCCCCAGCTTTCCCATTTCTGTTGGCAGATTACTCGTGTCCTGCTATCCCGTTTGACTTTCTTCCCACCTTGTTATGAAGTTTTGAAAAGACTCCTCACTGTAATCATATTCTGTACCTGTTGTTTATTGAAAATTGAGTGGTGGCTCAAACTCGCATTGGTATGCTTTAGTGTATAATTGTTGTTTATTACTTTGAAGACCAAAATGTTAGAAAACATCATCTATGGACTATTTACCTTTCTTTTTCTTAAATCATAATAATGAAAGCTGTAATTATAATGTATCCACACAGCAGTTTTTATCCACACAGCAGTTTGTCATTCAAATTAAAATTGCATCACAATGTTTTGTACTTGTTATCTTGGTTTATATTATAGATTTCTACACCATTGAGACCATAACTCTATCTATCATGTAGATTTTTAGTAAGTGGAATTAAATGTGTTCTTTACTTCCTCCTATCTCCCTGTGGGTGCTCCAGAGCATGGCACATATTCTGAATACATAATCTCAAAAGTCGACTATGTTCAGCATTACATAGCTAAAGCAAGGCAGGAATGGTTTCTTTGAAGCTAAGACACTTTGGAGCGTGAAGTCAGACACTCTGTAAGTTTGCTCGTGTGGTGACTGTAAACTGAGTCTGTCTAGGCAGAGGAGATGAATGAGTCACTATGGGGATCGCTCCTGGTTTTGAGCTATTGTAGTTGTTTTTGTCTACTTCAACAAAACGTGTGCATCGCAAGCAAGAGAGAACACGTGGTTTTTGTCTTTCTGGGCCTGAGTTGCCTTGCTCAAGACGGTCTTTCCATTTATCTGCAAATTTCATAACTAGAATTTTCTTCCCATCTGAACAGTATTCCATAATGTAAATATACACCGCACTTTCATTATCTGTGAAATGATAATTTCATTATTATTGGCTGAAGGACATTTGGGTTGTTTCTATTTTCTGGCTATTGTGAGTTGAGTAGAGAAGCAATAGATGTGGCCGAGCAGGTCTCTGTGGAATATGTCGAGTCCTCTGGGCATATGCCAAAGAGTGGGTCTTGGGGTAAATTTAGTTTGAGTTTTTATAGGATTCACTACACTGTTTTACGGAATGGTTTCACCAGTTTGCAACCAAACCAGCAGTGAATGTGAGGTCTTTCCCACATCCCAGCATCTGTTGTCAGTTGTCTTGTAGATACTTACCATTCTAACTGGGTTGCAATAAAAATCTCAAAGTTATTCTAATTTATGTTTTCCTAATTGCTGAGGATGCTGAACCCTTTTTGAGGTAATTCTTACCTGCTTTTATTTCTTCTATCGAATACTTTGTGTTTAGATCTCTAGCCTATTTTCTCATCTATTTTTCTTTTGGTTATCAATATATTCTGACTGTTTTCCTTTCCTCCAACACCTCCGAGATTTCTTTTGGTTATTAATATATTCTGACTATGTTTTCCTTTTCTCCACACCTCCCTTCTCAACCTAATCCATACCCCCCTCTGTCTTTCACTGGAAAACAAACAGACATCTAAATAAGAAAATACAAGAAAAAAGAAAAAGAAGCCAAAGAAGAAGCCCAGAAACACGTATAGACACAGAGGTACACACATTTGTACAAACAGGAGTCCCATAAAGCATAAGAACAGATACCACAGTATATAGGCAAAAGACATGAAATGGGAAAGCAAATGACTTGACAAACATTATGAGACCAAAACCCTCCAAAGATGCCATCTTTTATTGACAATGTGTGTTGGGCCTGGACCCTGGTATTATGACTTGTTTGTATATACCATGAGACTCTTTCTGAAAGAGCTAATTTTTCATTCATGAGTGGCTATCGATTGGAGACAGCTCTGGGTTAGGGCTGAGGTTTTGTGTCTATTTTCTTCCTTTAGTACTAGGTCTCCATCAGGACCAGATCTGTGTAGGCCCTGTGCACACACACTGCCACAGTCTGTGTGAGTTCATATGTGTGTTGGTCCTGTTGGTTTAGAGGGCCTTGTTTCCTTGGTGATGGAGCTCTGTCTCCCTCTCAATCTTACACTCTTTTTCACCTCCTCTTCATCAAGGTTCTGTGAGCACTGAGAGGTGGGATTTAGTGAAGACATCCCATTTAGGGCGAGTGTTCCAAGGTGTCTCTGCATACTGTTCTGTTGAGAATCTCTCCATCTTCTACTTCTCTGATAATAACAGGGCAAAAGCTGACCTATGAGTACAGCACTATGTCATTTGGAGTCATTCCACAGCTACATTCCTCTGACTGAATAGTAGTAGCATTTGGTCTTATTCTAGGTCCTTGACCCATCTGGTCTCAGGTCTTAGCTAACTGAACAGTGTTGGGAATGGGTTCCATCTCATGGAGTAGATTTAAGGAGATGGCCTTAAATCTAATCAGATAGTTACTGTTTACTCCCACAAGATTTGTGCCACCATTGCTCTAGCATATCTTACAGGATGATCATCATTGTAGATCAAAGCATTTCCTTGGGGTGGGGGTTCTTGAGATGGGGGTGAGTTCATCAGCATGGAGAGTAGAGTTAGAGCTGACAGGGCAGCTTAGAGAGGAGATAAGGCATCAGTGAAGAGAGCAAGTCAGACAAGAGTCATGGGAATCTCACAGCTCTGACTCACTAGCAATCAGGCTGCTTTTGTGGCTCTGACTACATCATTTCTGCCTCATCTAGCTCCTTGGTTATCTGTCCTTAATAATTTCTAGGGCATGAGGAAGACTTCCAAATAGTGGCCAGGAAAAGTACATTTTAGGATTTTTCCTAAAAAATGGCACAGATATAATTTTCTCAGGAAAAGACAAAACAAATCATAATGCAGAAAGTCCCTAAGAATGCAAAACACACAGAGACCAAAACCTAAAAGTGAGAGATAGAAGGACAGTGATTGCAGCATTCGGCTCAGCTTTGCTCGAACTATGTTAGGCAGCTGTGCCAGCTTCATGACTCTCTCTGTTTCCACTGGATACGGCTGTGCCAGAGTGTGTAGCTGTCCTACCCCATTTTAAAATCAGGTCATTTGTTTCTTAAATCTCTTATATTTTTGAGTTCTTTGTATGTTTTGGATACCAATCTGCTGTCACATGTACAACTGGAAAAGATCAAGAAAGATGGGGTGAAAAGACTATAAGAGCCAGAATGCCAGGAAATATGCTGTGAAACACTACCTTGTAGAAATAGCTGTGCAAACAAGATCATAACAATTGCAACATCAATAGACATGATAATGCACTAGGGTGAGGGGGGAAATCTCATGAGATCATGCCCTAAGAAAAGGAACTATACCAAGGATAGTATTTGGTATAGTCCAATATAAAGCAGTCAGCCCTGATACCATATATACACAAACAACAAAAATGGACTCAACAGATTGCAGATTGTATATGCATATATATATATATATATATATATATATATATATATCACAATACTATTTGGGGAAGAAGAGACTATCAATTTGCAATTGATGGAGTTAGAAAGAGGTTACGAGATGTGGGAGGGAGGAATGGAGAGGAGAGTAGTGCATTATATTTTAGTTGAAAAGATATTTTAAAAGGTATGACTCTCACATTTTTACAGGTTGGAAAGTCAATGATTTAAAGGGTTGACCATCTTGGAGGATGGTGAAGGTCTGCTTCCCGGTGCATGGAAGACAGTTTCTAGTTGCATCCTCACAGGTGGAAAGGAATTATTTAAAAATAGACACTTGTATTGACCATCTTTTAATGACCTAAACACATGCTCAAGTTTCCTATTTGCTATACTACTACCGGGTGAGGATCACATTTCAACAATGAGTTCAGGAAGATACTGAAATTCAGACCATGGCAACCCAGGGGCCCTTTCAGAGTATGATAGGTATACTCTTTCATGACACTAAGTCGAGAATTTGCAGTTGATTCTTCCACATCTAGCTTCTTCCTTCTCAGTAAGATTGGCCTCTAGTTCTTCATGGCTGCTGATAGCCTGTTTGTTGGTAGCTTTCCCTCCCTTTGCTTGTCTTTCCATTAATAACATGTATGTTTTTCAAAAAAGGGAATCTGTTTCTATCCATTGCAGATAGAAAGAGAACAAGGGACCAAACCAATGGTTTTACCCACAGTCTAGTTTAACAAACCAATGAAGTAATTTGGGGTCACTTATAGGAGCACAGATGAAGAATTACTTGTATAGAGGCATGAGTGACTTAGAATCAGCAATACAACCTTAGTGTTCTCTCTTCCCGTGGGGTCTCTTCAAGTACCACAGCTGGTAGAGCAACCACATGTGTGAGACAAGAAGGAAGTCCAGTTCAGAACAATCCAGTAGTTTGTGTTGGTCTAAGCTTCTAGAGTCTGATTTCAGACATCTTATATAAGAGAACAATTTGGAAAAAAGTTTCTGGATGTAACAGAACCAATCCTGTGTGTACAATAAGGCATGATTACATTGAAACAGTTTTCAAAGGACACATCACTTCTTCCATGAAAATGGGTTAGGATAGGCTATATGTGTTATCTTAAGGGTCTTTATGTGGGGGTTTCTGGTATGGTCTCTGTCATAGAGATGGCACAAAGTTCACCAAGCTCTTAGCCATCTCCACTCTTGTAGGGCTGGCCTAGAGCTGAAAAAGTTTTGAAACATGCCTAAAATCCCGAATCTTCTCATTCTGAGAGTGGCAAGAGTTTGGCCTCTCCTCTGCATTGCTCTGGTCCCAACAGACCCCATCAGATAGACTTTCCTAGGTGCAGATTGCCCTGGTGCATATAGCAACTGATAAACTCAGGAATCTCCAGGGCTATGAAGTTGGTGTCTGGTTATCTGACCATTGGATCTGAAACATTGTGTGCTGGACTTTTCTTGTCTGCATGATATTATGTTTCTTTCCCCAGACCCTAGTGCTCCCAAGTATGCAAGTGAAGCACCCTTAATGTTCTTTCCCCAGCCAATAATATATCACCATATGGGCCCAACTGATATTCTCTCTGGAGTATAAGCATCTTCTGCCCCTCCTAATAAATTATCTGCCCTCCACACAGTCTCTTGGGTGTTGGGCTAGAGTGCAATAGTTCCATAATACAAGGAAAAAGTGGGACTTGATCCTGCCACATTCCCAGCTTTCTGGGGGAGAAACAGGTTACATATTTCTTCTGTTGAAGAGTCAACCCCTGAATGTTTAATATCCCGGGTTTCCCTAATGCTTATATACGAGCAAAAGAACCTCTGTGTTCCCAACATCTTCCCTCCACAAGAGAATGTTAATGTTTCAATCTTCTGATGGTCTCCCATGGGTTATTACAACTTTGCTGACTCAAGATGGCAATAATGATCACTGTGAGCCCCGAGGAAACAGCCGCTCTGCATGAACACGTTCTGCACTCAGTTACAAATACTGAAAAGATGGTATTTTATACTCAGTCCCTCTTGGAATCTTAGTGGTATTTTAATTGTTTTGGTAATGCTTACTCTTGATTTTCTGGAGTTGTCTCTTTTTTTTTCCCTAAAGTAGGGTGTAGAGTAAGTAAATTTATCTCGTAGGAATTTCAAATATGGCCGAGTTGTGTTTTTTGAGACTTTGGAAAATAAGCATCTTTGTTGCCAGCTTCTTTAGTGTGTCTTAGTTCTCTGGGGTCTGTGACATTGTAGAGGAAAATAGAAATTATCTGCATTGGTTTATTGCAAGTTATTTTCTTTTCTAGTGGATTAAATTAGGTTCCATGGTGTTTAGTACCTGGAACTTGTCTGACAAAGTGTGAAATTTCATACTTTATGGATGTCCTTGATGATGGTAATTAACACATATATGACCTTTAAAATACCTTATGCAAATTACATATTTCGTCTATGATTTCCATTGTTTAGTTTTTTACATAAAAGTTTGAATTCTTTAAGCATTGTTCATTTCTATTTGAGAGAGATCAAACAGGAGGAGGAGGAGGAAGAAGCATAGGTGGTAAAGGGGGAAAAGGAGGAAGGGGGAGGAGAAAAGGCAGGAAGGGGAGGGGAAAATGGAGGAAGAAGAGGAGGTAGAAGTAGAGAAGGAAGTTTCTTTAGGATTAGTCACTTGATTATTGCTTACCTATGCTTTTTCCTGAGTTAATTAAAAATGTAACTACTTTTTTGATCAATCCTTAGGGGAATTATTATTCTTAAAAGAGTAACATTATGATACTTTTAATACTCTAAACTCTGATGAAATAATTGAATGGACTCATCATTCAACGAAAACTCCAGGGAAGTTATTAGCAATTGAGTTAGAATTTACAGGTCATCAGAGAATGCTAATCTTACTTACTAGAAAAGAGTGCAATAATGGCAGGCATTATGAGTAATTCTTGAGGACTGCATGAGCCTGAAAGTGTGAAGGTTATGACTATAGGGATATATGCAGAATGAGTGCACCTCATGATACTGAGAGAAAGGAGCATGTCTACATATATGCAGAATGAAAGCATCCGACGGTATTGAGGGAGAGGAGTATGCCTAACAGCTTCTCCTTTCTGAAGTCTATTAAATTACAGTGACTTGTCTCTTTAGATGGATGGTCTTCTCGGTTTTGTGATTTTGACCTCCTTAGGTACGCAGTAGCTGTAGGCTAGGTGATGTAAGAAGATCACTAAGCTTCAACTATTCCAGTAAAAACTTGTATCACCTTCTGATTGATTTGCATCTCTTACCTTTTCTCCAGTTCCTATAAATAATGCAGTACTCTTGGCTTACTTTTGTTCCTAACAATTACTTCCTGTGGGTCTCGCTTGATCTTCAAATATGAGAAAAATATATTGGGAAATGCTCTCTTTACATTAAAAATTCAGTAAGCCACTGACACATAAGAAAACTGAAACCCAAGAACTAAGATGGATTGTTTAATTATGTAATTAAAAAATGAAAAATTCAGGTGTATATGACACACCCTGAGCTAGGTGTTTTTTCCTACTATGTTTCTTTAATTATTTCTATTGGGCTGATAGCAACTTTCTTCTTAGGGACTTTTCTGTTGCTATGATAGAATACCATGACCAAAAGCAACTGAGAGAGTAAAGGCTCTATTTCATCTTCCTGGTCATCACCGAAGAATATCAGGTCAGGATGAACTCAAGGCAGGACTGAAAGAGGGACCAGGGAAGAAAGCTTTTCACTAGCTTGCTCTTCATGGCTTGTTCAATGTGGGTTTTTTTTTTCAATACAGGACTATCTGCTCAAGGGTGGTACCCTGGGCTACGCACTGGGCTCTTTACTATTAATTATTAATCAACAAAGTGTATTATAGATTTTTCTACAGGTGATATGTTGGATTCATTTTCTCAACTGAGAGTGTCTTTCCCCAGATAACTCTGGCTTGTGCCAATCTGACAACAACAACCAAAATCCAAGCAGGACACTGGTTTTTAGATGAATTATTTTCCTCTGAGAGGTACTTGTTCATTAATAATAATACGTGGTAAGTGTAGTGAATAGCTGTAGTGAACAAAAATACTAGGTAGTTTACAAAATTACCTTGATTAATCCTCACTACAACTACCTAGGAGAAGGCACTCTGCAGCCCTCACTTTGATTGTGAGAATGCAGCCAAATAGGAGTCAGAAGCATGTTCAATGTAACATGGGAAGGACAAAGGACAGACTTAAAGGTCAACTGTATCTCCTTCTGGTCTTAAAACATGATTAAACATAGACAAAGCTTTCATTGAAGGCTTTTATACTCTAGAAGTTCAACCAGCATAGATAACCTTGTTGTATGAATTAAGATTCACGAGTAGATAATGCAATCTACTCAACAACTCAGCTATTCAAATAATGATTCTTCTTTGCTGTGTAAATGATCTGATTGTGCTGAGGGAGGGTCTGGTGAGTCGGAGAAACAAAGATGGACAGGCAATAGTCTTAGAGAGAAGAGAGTGCTGACTAGAAGCTATTGTTGCATCAGATACTCACACTGGACCATCCAGAGGAACTTATAAAAGTATCTGAGAGGATAATTGAGCTGGCAGGTGATGGGGGACATGATGGACAAAAGAATACCACAGCTGGGGTGACATAATGACAGAAAAGCTTTTCCTGGATGCTTTAACACCTCAGATCAGTGAGCCTAAGGAGTTCAGTTTTTGGAGACTTCTCTTTTTGACTTGCTGATGGCCACTTTCTCAATGTGTCCTCAGTTGGTCTATTCTGTGAGTGTACACATCCCTGGTTTGTCTCTTGGCTTCTAATCTTTTAAGGACATTGGCCATGTTAGATTGAAAGCTCATGCCAACCTAATGGCTTACTTTTAGTTAATCACCTGTTTACAGCCCCATTTCTAAATACTGTGACACGCTGAGGTCTTGGAGGCTGGGAGGTCATCCGAATTTGGGGGATACAACTGAGTCTGTAACAATGCACACATGAAACAGTGCAAGGTTCTTTTGTGTCTGCTAAGCTGATCAGTAAAGTGTGCGTTCTGGACAAAGGTGATGTTACACGTCATCTCCCTAAGGCTTGGTGGATATTTATCACCCTTCTTTCATAGAAATGTTGAAGGAGTAATGCTATACTAGGAGTTGCATTTCAGAGGGCATAAACCTTCTGACCTACCCCACCACGGATCGTGTCCCCCATCCCAATATTGACAGAATCACCAACAGTCTAGGGTAGAAGATGAAGGATCAGTTCCTGGCTTTCAGGTCTATTGGGGGGAAAAAAAGGAGAAATTTCTAATGCAGGACTAAAAAAACATGTTTTTTAGAAACTCCTGTTGGTATTCTAGAGACCATGCTTCCAGAATCCTTGTTTCAGAGTACAAGTGAACAGCAAAAGCCCTGCTGACCCCAGGAGCACCCTAGGTAACTGTGGAATTGCTTTAGAGCAATGTTATGTGTAGTTATGTGTATTCGCTTTTGAGAGGCTGCCTAGAGCCCTCTTCTGACTCATCATCCTCTGTGTGTGTGTGTGTGTGTGTAGGGAATGACAAAAGGAAGCAGGTCTATCTCCTTTTAGTAATGTGTCTATCATGATCTTGCAGTATGTAATTATCTTCAAGGCAACTTTGCTGTGGGTTGGTGCTTTCCTTTCCCATGCTCTCTTGAAAGCTTCGTAGTTAAGATTTAATGCCATCTACCACTAATAATCATAAAACAGAGCTTAAGATTATGTTTATAACATTATGTTTATAACATTCTGTTCTCCAGGCACTAAGTTGGCTGCGAAAGCATCCATTATCATTATAGACATTAGTTTTAAGTGGGTGCATTAATATTTTACTTTGTATTATCGAGCTTGGATGATAGAAAACACTAATTGGAAAAGTACTGGGGACTTAAAGCGGACATGGTTGGTTTTTGATTTTTGGTTTTGTTTTTCATTCCTTGTTTGCATGTATGTCTACTCATGTGATGGATCTGGAAGCCACTGATGTTTGAAGCCACTGGCCTAGTCTAACCTGGAGCAGGAAAAATGGCAAAGAAAACAAAGATCTTGGGTTGGGGATTTAGCTCAGTGGTAGAGCGCTTGCCTAGCAACCGCAAGGCCCTGGGTTCGGTCCCCAGCTCCGGAAAAAAAAAAAAAAAAAAGAACAAAGATCTACAAAAGAGTTGTCCCTTGGCAGACACCACCTGTCTACTTTATGTACTTTGCTTTAGAATGTAACAACATATTCATCTCTGAGAATCACTGGTCATGCTGTCGTGTTCGTGTATGTTCATAGCAATAAACTATAATTCAGAGATATTTAACAAATGCAGTGTTCAAGATAAAGGGAATCAGGGAACCTTTTGTTTTACCCAGTGGAAATTGTTTATTGTGGATGGCTAAGACAACACTCTTCTATAAACCTTTCTGTTCTGGTTGGCTGTTTATGAAATAAACAGAGTATCTTCTATGCATCAAACATATGGATTAGCCACTATGAACAGAGCAGTAAATCTGAGACACATCCTCTTTTCACTGGGCTGACTGTATTCTGAAATAGACAAGAAACAAAGCAAGAGGTAGATGATGGAGAGTGCTAGCAATTACCATAGGTCAGATGAATGGGTGGTGAGGGTATATATGGCCAAGGAGACATTAAAATATGCGCTGCTGTAAGAGGGAGAGAATGATCCAGGTAAGTTAAAGGAAAAGAGCAGCCGAGACAAAGGCCACTGGTGGGAAAGCACTAAAACATCAACACACTAATTTGATTGGCTCCGGAGAAGGGTTTTAATGGAAGGAATGTGTATTTTCACTGTTAGCTTGAAGACAAAAGTAATTGAGACAGATTATTATTGGGACAATCGTGGCTCAGTGGAGGAAGAGGGTAAGTGTAGCAATGATGTGTTTCTCAGTCTCTCAGTAATTTTGACAATATTGTGATGCCAGCCAGACCCTGCATTCTGTGGGAAATCTGCCCCTAATAGCATCCATCACAAAAGGACAGGATTCCTTAGCTCTTGGCCTCTTCACATTTTGTGGTTAGCTTCTGTGGAGTAACCATGGAGACAGATGCACATATCTTTCCCCCTTGTAGTTTCATTTCCTTGCCTGTGCTGTGGACACGATAGGCAATGTTCCACTTGTGTAAATAAATCTACACCTATTTAGAATTATCTACAAGGTCTGCCCTGTACCCGTGGTAGCTGTTTGGCGGACAACAGGAGTCTGGCCTCGTATTCTGTATCAGCCCTACTCTCTGAAGTAAAACCCAGATTAAAGCGGAGATTTTATTCAATCAACCCATTGTGTAGTGTTCAAAAACATTTAAGCAGTTTGATCATTTGACTGAATCAGTCATAATTTGGATGGGCATGAGAACTGTTTGAATGTGCCAAAATGAATGGGAGATCAAGACAGTTCTTTTGGCTTAATCATTCATTCCAACATTTAATGAAAGTCTCCCATGTGTCTCTAAAACCGTCTACTTTTCCAGGGGCAGGGAGTTTCAGAAGCAGGAGGGCTACCCCAGCTGACTCTGCATGACCATGGAATACCCAAGCCTGACTCATGGCTAATTCTGTCACATTTCTTTCAATACTTCAGCTGTGGAACCTGTAAGTTCACAGCCAAGCTCTGGTGAGAGCTCTGATTTCCAAATGCCTTTTCAAAGTCATAAAGGTATCTGTCAGTTACTGAGATGAAAAATGTCTTTTCAAAGTCATAAAGGTATCTATCGGTTGCTGAGATGAATACGAGATTGTGAAACTGTTATGGGGGCAGCCTGGACAAAAGGACCAATGAGCATTGAGTTGTGAGGATGAAGAGATCTGGTTTTCTGGGTTAGTCTATAGGAATGGGGCAAAGGACAAGGATCGAAGGAGCAGAGTTGGGGAAAGCTTGTGAAGGAGTTTATAAGCATTTGGCTGACAAACTTCAAGTTATTTTCAGGTTAGTGGTTCTGAAGCTTTAGAACCTCTGGTTGGGAGTGGTAAAAATGCACGTTTCCATTTTACCTCTACAGTCAACTGTTAGCTCATACCCAAGATATGAGTGTCAGTGGACTTAGTTACCTGCTGTTTCAGATGATTCTTGTGCATAGATGCCCAAAATTTTGCTACCTGGGAGTTTTACTCTTGACAACAGGAAGTTTTGGGTAGGTTGGAAACTGGGAGGTGTCCTAAATGATTAGATCACCCTAATGAGATGAATTCTTCCATTGGTTTGTTCAGTTCTTGACTTTGCTGATGCTGGGTTTGGTAACCTGCCTCTGTGGGCTTTCCCACTGCTCATTGTCGCTGTTACCTATGGGGAATGGTATTTATAAGAGGAAAGTGTGTGTGTGTGTGTGTGTGTGTGTGTGTGTGTGTGTGTGTGTGTGTGTGCATTACAATGTACAAAGGTCACACTTTAAAAATCTTCTATGGTACATTGAACTATATAGTTATGAATCAATTTAGAAATGTCTTCAGCTATGAATAGGCCTTACCTAATTTGCATGTTATGACAATTTCTTGGTACCTAAGTTTCTTTCCCATGTAGTCTATCACAGAGGCCCCCTTCACCCATTCCTTATTGCAGTGGTTACTGAGCTGATATCTAGCCTCAATCTCCTGACCCTCAAATCTGTTTGTTTAGAAATATCAACAGAGCTGCTTCCCCAAAATATTGGCAAAGGTCTTGTGGCTTCTTTTGAAAGCTTTCAGTTGTTTTTCAGGCTCCATTTGTCATTGTTAGCATTTTATTTATTTATTTATTTATTTATTTATTTATTTATTTATTTATTTTGGATTTATCTTTTTCTTTGAGTCAGAGTCTTGCTATGTCGGTCTGCTATTCAGTCTGGCCTTGAATTTACAATCCTTCTGCCAAAGCCTCTCCCATCCTGGGATTACAGGCATTTTAATTCCAGGCAGTGTTACAGGGATTGTGATCCCACAACAAAGAGTACAAGTTTGAAGGCCGTATAGCCAAATTGTCCTCTACAGGTGCCAGTATTTTGAGGAGTGTGGACTTCGGAGGAAACATTGGCCGAGTCATTAAGACATCAGGGAGCTTCTGACGGCCGGGAGTCAAGCAAGTTGTGTTCAGCAGTAATGTGTTTGTTGGTACCCTGATGACAAACTCATTGTAACAGTCTGGATTAGTGTCCCTCCCAGGCCCATTTATTAAATGCTTGATCCACAGTCTGTTGAGAAATAGGGAGGTGACATCAACTTTTAAGACGGGGGGGTGAGGAGTTAGTGAGAGGGAAATGGAGCACTGAACTATGTCCTGAAAGTGATGTTGAGACCAATGCTCACACGTGTCTCTGCTCTCTGATACCACGAGGTACACAGATCTCTGCCCCATGCTTATGTCCTGTGCCACCCAAGCCTCTGAGCTGCAGAGTCAGCTGCTCTGGCCATAAAGCCCTGAAACAGAAAGAAAATACACCCTGTCTCTTATTGAGCTGATGATATTTTGTTATAGTAACATGAAATTGATTGACACTAAACCTTTTGGGTCAAGATCCAAATTTCTCCAGGTTGGAGTCTCACAAATGAGTCGGGATTTTTGTTTTTGTTTTGTTTGGTTTGGTTCGTTTTCTTTTTGAGCCATAGAACCTTCAGTCTGGTCATAAATGGAAACGTTCCTTCTTCCAGTTGCACGGCACTGTGTCTGCTTTTCTCCGTCTAAGATGCAATGGTCTGCCTCCTTTAGGGGAAGGGCTGAGGTGCCTGCGCGCTGTTCAGATAAAGGTAGAGGAGGGCACAGGTAATGTCTCTCAGTTGATTGATCTAAGCAGTTTGCTTCAAAGGCTCAGCTGACACCCCAGTCTCTTGTTACTCGCTCAATTCTCTGCTTTCCCTAAATCCTTTACACCGATGGGCATTTTTTTTTGAGTTTGACAAATTGCACTGTCTGCGTGGAGATAAACGAGAGCGGTCTTGATTCTTATTTAAGCCCCGAGAATCTGCGGTTACCAGACATGTGTTCAAACAGACAGCAACACCTGGAGCCTACCAGAAAAAAAAAAAAAAAAAAAAAGGACAGGAAATTGTGCCTGGCTAAGAATGGCAAAAGCAGCCCGGAGGGAGCTGTAAAAAGCATTCCCTGAACGAGATGGGCCAGAAGATGCTATGCTAATGAGTGAGATGTTCCAATAACAAGGGAGTTTCGTGTAGACCAAGTCCACTCCCACATTGCTGAAGAGATGGCTCATTTGTTCTCCTCCCCAACCCCCCACCAAAACTTTGGGGACCTCTTGAATGTTCTTGCGTCTCACATTTATTTGTTTAAAAGAAAGCGTTTGCTGACAGTACCCCTATTAAGATGACTCCCCATATTTATCAATCCTGCCAAGCTCCCTGGCAGCAAGGGGGTTTGGTGCCTTTAAAAATAGCTTTTCTTCCAAAACGAAGCAAAGCGTGGAAAAAGACGAGGGAGGAAAAAGTGAAATGTGAAGCCTGTAGTGGTGGCAGGCAGCCTCGACATTTGTCCTCAGCTGCTTTTGTTCCCGCCTAGGGAAACGTTTGGGTCTCTCCTCAATTTGCTAAAGATGAAAGCCCGGTTGCCCAACCACAAAAGACAGAAAAGGGCAGAGCAGGGAGGGCTTTCTCAGTACTAATCCTGGGCCCACACATTGAAGGAGAATCTGGGGACCTGTCGAGCCTACTTGAGAAGGTACCCAATTTGAGTTGTCAGGCTCTGTGCCCTAGAAATCTCTGTCGGACACCTGAAAGTCCTGGGGATGGAAAAGAACATCGTTTTTGTAAAGATAGTGTATTTTTCAAAACTCCTTAAAAAAATTCCTGTCTTGCTTATGGAGGGCAGTTTTCAGATCCTAAATTCAGACTTTTAACTCCTCTATCCCACCCATCAGGAGACTCCAAACCTCTTCTCCATCACTGAAGCCAGTGATTGCGTTGATGCCGAGTGGGAAGAGGGAGGTCTAGGGTCTTAAGGATGAATAGGGATTGATGGATCAGTGCCCACTGCAGATTGGTGGGGTCAGGTAGAAGAAGCAGGAGTCAGAGGAGATCATAACCAGAGAGCAGGTTTGCACACTGCGTCCCAGCTCTCTGGCCATTCAAGGAACTTTGCAGCTGTGTGGGTCTTGTTCCTTAACACTGTGTTAAAATGACAGTTGTGATCAAGCTGGCTGCTTAACTTCTTTGTGGCTTCCTGCATGTGGGTCGGTGGGTACAACTTTGTTTCCAATACTCCTAGGGCGGATTTGTTAAACAAAAATGAAGGACCGGAAACACTTGCCTTGCCCTTGAGTGAATGTGGCCCAAGTTTCTCATCTTTTTAAAAAAAAGATCAATAGTAATACTTATCTTAACGATGTTCCTTCCTCAGAATTCAAACCCCTCCCCTGGTTTCAGCTAGGCCATATCTCACAAATGAATTAGGATAGAGCATCCTACTCCCCTCGACTTTATCGATCAAGGTTTGATTAGGCCCATTGATTAATCATTTAACAGATTCATGTTTTCAGGGGGCTGACAAAGATTCCTCAAGATGCTCCACGTTGGGCATTTTGAGAAAGCTGAGTTGTTTCGCAGCCCCTGTATGCCTTAAATATGCTTTCAAGTGATCGAAACTCTCAGATACGAATGAAAAAAAATTAGCATATTTCCCTTCGAGCGTAGGTGGGTGCATATGTAAATGTGTATTCTGCTGATTTCAATGTGTGTTAACATGGGAGTGTGTGAGTGAGTGACAGATGAGAGACAGAGCGATGGCAATTTAATTAATTCTGCTGACATTGTTATGCTCTCAAATTCAAGTGAGAGCCCAGAGTGGAGCTATCTAGAAATCCCCATGGTTGCCATTGATCTTACTTTTCTGTTCTGTAAAAATAGAACTGCAAATTAACAAAACAAACCGGACCCTGGGCAACTGATGGCTTATTGATGAAGGACTCTCAGAGGCAGGTTTAGGAATGACCTCTTGTCTGGAAAGGGAGGGACTGCTGAGCCCCCAGGCCTGGGAACACAAAGAGTAAAGGGCTTTTCGCTTCAAGATGAGGAGGGAAGCACCTATTTGCTGCTCTATATCTCCGTCACGTCACGAATGCTAATTAGCAGAAATGCTTCCCTGACAACCACCATTAGCAGCAATTTATCCACAAAAGTTCTGAAGAAAGAAACTTTAAATACTTGAAAGGCTAAGAAAACTGGGTCAACTTGCTCTCCTTTATTTGATTTGTCTGCATATGTGAATGGAGCCCAGCAAGCTAATTAGAAATAGTTTCTATTCCAGAAGTCAGAGACATGGCAGACTGGTACATAGCCATGGAACAGACCACCCTGTAGTAGGATGTGGACAAGGGACATTACTTCTGTGAGGTGTGTAGCCTGTATTTTAAAGTTAGGCTGCAGCACTGAATAACGTTCACAGCTCTTATGGACCCTATGGTCTGTAATTCTGTCTTTGTTCCAATGGTAGACATATCCAGATGGTTCCAACTGTCTTCCTGGGGAGCCTTTCACAATACCTGGAGACATTTTTCTTTGTGATATTTGTTAATTAGGGTTATCTAGAAGAATAGAATAGAATAGAATAGAATAGAATAGAGTGTTTATCCTTATAAATCACAGGGCATGGACTGGAGAGATATAGCTCAGCAGTTAAGATCATTGGCTGCTTTTTCAGAGGACTTGGGTTCAATTCCCAGCACCCACATGGCATCTCAGAACTGTCTGTAACTTCAGTTCCAGGGGACACAACACTGTCACACTGATATAACAACAAGGCACAGAACAAATACAAATAAATAAAAAGAAAAAATAGAATTAAAAAAACAGAACATATGTTTATGTACACATAGAATCAATAAAATATCTGATCAATCATATGTGGATCTTTTAGGTTGGCTTAGGTTGGATTGGCAGCAATGACATCTCTGTACCAGAGAGAAGAACCTGGTAGCTGCTTATTTCCAGAAGCTGGGAGTCTCAGAACAAGGAGGTAGCAATAATGCAGTTCCAGCCCAACACAGAAGTCCTGGAAGCTCCTTGAAGAGTGGATGGTGTGAGTTACATGGAGAAGCTGAAGCAACCGGAATGTCCTTTCCACAGGCAGTGTTGAGTGACTGACCAGGAAGTGTGCAGCTTTGATGTTCTGACTGGACTCCTCATCTTCCACTTGAATTCCATCCAGGGCCCCAGCTCACTGGATGGTGCCACCCACACTCAGCATGGGTCTTTCACTCTGTCACGTCACTCCTATGCTTTACCGAGCATAGACATCTTTCAGTTTAGTCAAGTTGACGTCATTTGACAATGGTTGGGGAGAACTGAAGAGAGGCTATGGGCACGTCTCGGGAAGATAGCAGAAAGCAGGTTTTTCTGGCAATGCGCAGAATAGGCTGTCACAACAGAGAAGTCTGTCCTAAAGGGTCAGTGGGGCTGAGGATGAGAAAGTCTGCTATCCCTGTGTAAATAGTTAATTCATAGCCCCTTTATTCTCCACCATTCTAATTTGTCCTTGGAAAATTAAAAATGATTCGATGTTGTGGCTATGACCCAGCACCTCATATTCTGATATCTAGAGTCTAAAACTAGATGCAAAAGGAGATGGCCGTTCTCAGTTGTCAGCTCGGCTACATCTGGAACTAAAACTCCAAAGCGGAGGGTACACCTGGGAGAGATTTCTTGCTTAATTTGAAGTAAAAAGATCCACTTCTAATCTGGATCTTTGAAGTAGGAAAACACTCCTTTAATCTAGATCCTTTGATCTGGGAAAAGACATGCTTTTATTCCAGAGCTTGAGGTAGGAAGACATACACCTTTAACTGGGGCCACATCTTCTGCTGGAAGCCCATATAGAAGCATAGAAGAAGAAAGCTTTTGCTCTTTGCCTACTTGCCCTCACCTACTAGAAAGTCTATTTCTTCACTGGTTCTTCAGGATTCCTTTATATACTAAAGACTAGCTGAGACTTAAGTCCTTCCAGAGACTGAGCAACTGCTGGGTCCCTGGGCTTTCTGTTCATAGCCAGTCAGTATCAGATTAGCTGGACTGCAGCCTGTAAATTATTCTAATACATTTCCTTTCTATACATAGAGAGATTCATTCTGTAAGTTCTGTTCCCCTAGAGAACCCTGACTAATACACAAAGACAGATGGTGGGACATCTGGAGGATGAACACATTGCTGAAGCCCAGGAAGAGGCTATGACAGAGCTCAGAGTTGATTGCATAAGGACAGTTCAATCATTTCCTACAGTTGGGGTTGTTTGCCAATCCCAGCAGCAGATAACGGCGATAAGGGTAAATAAAGTCATGCTCTCTCCAACCTACTGTAAGCTAATATCCAAACTGTTTCTGCGAAAACCAGATAATTAGTTATCCTATACTAGAAAGCAGGTGTTCTATTGGTGCTGAAATATGTTATCACTAACTTAGTGGCATGAAAATATTTCTTGGAATCCTGTGTATTAGAACCCCAAATGGTTGGGAGGTTACATTTCCTTCTGGAGTCTCTGTTGAAGAAAATTTCTGCTTCTAGAGGGTGACTACATCTTTCGGCCTGTACTTTCTTCTGTTTTCTAGGTTAGCCTTTCATCTCTGTGATTAGACTTCCATAGCCCTATCTTTTCTTGACCCTAGTGCACATCAAGAAAAGAAAACATTAAAAAAAGAGTCAGGCAGTGGTGGTGCACGCTTTTAATCCCAACACTCAGGAGGCAGAAGCAGGCACATGTCTGAGTTTGAGGTCAGCTTGGTCTAGAGACTGAGTTCTAGGACAGTCATGGCTATACAGAGAAACCCTATTTCTAAATACCAGAAAACAAGAAAGAAAAACCATTTAAGGATGCACATGAAGGAATTTGGCTTACACAATTAATCTGGAACAGTGCTCCCTCCCCAATGTCCTCTGCCATGTTGGATAAACGTATGAATAGGTTGTGCTGTTCAGCAAGTGGATCTCTTTCAAGGGCCACAGTTCCACCTACCACCAAGGTAAGCTAAATGGCCTAAATGCTATGGTACCATTTTGCTACCCTTTTGGAATGGAAGCACTTAATTTTCCTCAGATGCAGAGAGTTTGATAGCTGACAAGTCTCAGCTGAGTTGCTTTTCAAGCCTTGGCTTTATCTAAACAGAATTTCTGGTCAATTCAGGTGTATAACAGTATCGGTTCTCTGTCTGAAGACTGGGCAACTTTGATAAGGAGCTGTGTATCTGGAACTGCTCACAGGACAATCTACTACTGGAGGCCCTGAAGAAACTTTCCAGTAACCTTTCTCCAGCCAGGTTCACTTCAGAGTCCAATCCTGTTTAGACTGTCACTGGTCAGGGCTTGAGAGATGGCACAGCAATTAAGACCACTTACTGCTCTTGCAGAGGACCTGGTCCTGCCTCGCAGCACCCACATCAAGTGGTTTACAATTTCTGTAACTCCAATTCCAGAGGATCCAATACTCTCTTTTGGGTTCTTCGGGCATCTCCACAGGGGTGGCGCATGCATACTCAGGCATACACCCATATCTATCTATCTATCTATCTATCTATCTATCTATCTATCTATCTATCTATCTATCTATCTATCTATTTCTATAGATTTGATCATAAACAGATTTGAAGACATTTGAATATCTAGATATAGATACATAGTGTATATATATGCATACTTGTCACTTGTATAAGATTGGTAAAAGCAATACTCAAGATATTTTCAGACTTGGAAAGGACAGTAATTATAAAGTTTTTCCAAATTCTGGGGGGCAATTTACAGAAGCACACAATAGTGGGTAGGGCAGTTTGGGGATGTTTTATCACTAGTTAAAGACTTGGTTTGAACAGAGAAAAATCCTCTGATACTGCTTTTGAGGAGTACCTCTACCCAGGGAATAGAAAACATTGAGGATCCTTCTCTGTGTTGAATGATCAATGTAGCTGAGCCCCAGAAGGGGCAGAGGTTTCATTCTCGGCGTGTATGTTTTGTAAGATTGGGACCTTCACCAGTCATGGGATGAAGACATTTGAATTGACACTTGAAATTCTTTAATCTATAGGATCCCTTTGAATACAAATCTATACATCCCTTTGAATAATTTCAGCCCACAGAAGCGATCCATTCCCTCTAGCTAATCTCTAAGGTCTGAGGTCCTGATTTATGGCACGAAATGAAATTTGAGGTTAGTTAAGGGAGGAGTATTCAGTGTGGAAGAAGCTTGTAATATTGATAATTAAGGAACCTGGCAGGAAGCTTTCGAGAGAGTATGAATGTGTCGCTAGGTTGCTGTGATGCTGGGCATTTGGAGAGGGGTTTGGGCATCCTGAATGAACTAGAAATAAGAGAGTCATTGAGGAAATGTGTAGCAAAAATTAGTAAGACACACAGAAAATTCAGAACGCTAAGAGAGCAATACTGTCTTCCAGGATGATTTCAGGAGAAACTGTGATTACAACAGTGGCAAAGACCTCAGCAGTGAGGCCTGAGACATAGGTAAGGTCAGTGGTTTCCAACCACTGTAAGTCAGAGGTAATAGATGTAATTGCAGAATTTGGCTCTTTGAGAAGAAGGGAGATCAGATTTTTAAAATAATAAAGCCAGGTGGCAGTGCTTAGCTATCAGAAGCAAGATGGAGCAGTCATGATATGTGACAAAGCTGGAGTAATAGCTGTAGTCTTGTCTTACAGTCGACTATGGAAATAGTTCAAAACGTATCATTTTCCTCGAGACCAGATAAAGACTAGCCAACAAGAAATTGTTCAGTTTACACGAAAGGCAGTCAGTAAATTAGGTTTAAAACCAGTGTTCCAAGGAGACGACAAGTCCAGTGACTGCAAGAGAGGCTAGTGCTCAGAGGGAAGGAACCTGCAGTTTCATAGCAGTTATATATATTAATGGTTCTTCCACGACTTTGTAAGTGGGTCTGAGGCCGTTTACTTGCACAGTCTTAGAGAAAAAAATATGCAAATAGGTCAGTCCTCAAAATCTACACAAATATCTGCTGACATAAAGTGTCACCATGGATCTCATATGACATGACGTGGAGACTGTGGTGGTTTGAATAAAAATGGCCTCCATAGGCTCACAGGGATTGGTACTATTAAGAGATGTGGCCGTGTTGGAGTAGGTGTGGCTTTGTTAGAGGAAGTATGTCACTAAGGGGTGGGCTTTGAGGTCTCAGATGCTTAAGCCTGGACCGCTGCCTGAGGATTGAGATGTGGAAATCTTAGCATCAAATCTGCATGCATGCCTCCACGGTTCCTGCCATGAGGATAATGGACTAAACCTCTGAACTCTAAGCCAGCCCCAATGAAATACTTTTCTTTATAAGAGTTAATGCCTCTTCACAGCAAGAAAACCCTAAGACAGAGGCCATGTGATACCTGGATGCTAGATCAGAGTGGTTCCCAGGGAGCCTCTAGTGGTCAATTCTATAGGTCTGTATGTATGATTAGACAGGAACATTTTAGAGTTGGCAGAAGTCTTATATCATGTCCATGGTTTATAGGTCTAAGTAGTGGGAAATAAACCATGATTCAATATATTTAATTTTAAATAAGCAGTGTCTCAGTGTTCATGATTAAAAAAATCAAAACAGAACAGACCGGATAAACAGTTCTCTGCACCCAAATCCCGTGGGAGGGAGAGCTAAACCTTCAGAGAGGCAGACACGCCTGCGAAACCAGAAGAGACTGCTCTCTGCACACATTACTGATTCCAGAGGAAAACACCAGAGGCCATCTGGAACCCTGGTGCATGGAGGCCCCGGAAGAAGCGGGGCGCAGATCTTCTGGGTTGCTGCCACCACCCGGGCGAACTTGAACCTCGGGACCACAGGTGGGCAAGTGACCTGCCTGGTGAACCCAGGAGGCCTGGGGACCAGGTCCTTATCTGCTGCAGACCTGCCTGGTGAACTCAGGCTCACAAGAACAACCTGTAGAAAGGAAAAACTACAGGCCCAAAGCAGAACACTCTGTTCCACCTTGACTGAAAGAGGGAAAACAGGTCTACAGCACTCCTGACACACAGGCCTAGGACAGTTTAGCCACTGTCCAGAAATAGCAGAACAAAGTAACACTAGAGATAATTTGATGGCCGAGAGGCAAGTGCAGGAACCCAAGCAACAGAAACCAAGACTACATGGCACCACCTTGAACTGATTCTCCCATCAAAACAAACATGGAATATCCAAACACACCAGAAAAGCAAGATCTAGGTTAAAATCATATTTGACCATGATGCTGGAGAACTTCCAGAAGACATGATGAACTACCTTAGAAACAGTAGAAGCCTACAGAGAAATGGCAAAAAATACTGAAAGAATTCAGGAAAACATAAATAAACAAGTAGAAGCCCATAGAGAGCACAAAAAATCCTGAAAGAAATTCCAGGAAAACACAATCAAACAATGGAAGAAATTAAAAATGAAATAAAGCAATCAAGAAGAACACAGGAAACAACCTGGATATAGAAAACCAAAAGAAAGAGACAAGGAGCTGTAGATTACAAGCTTTACCAACAGAATACAAGGAATGGAAGAGAATTTCAGGACCAAGAAGATTCCATAAAATCATTGACTCAACTGTCAAAAAGATAATGTAAAAAGCGGAAAAAGCTACTGGTCCAAAACATACAGAAATCCAGGACTCAATGAGAAAGATCAAACCTAAGGATAATGGTTTATAGAAAGAGAGTAAGACTCCCAGCTCAAAGGACCGGTACATATCTTCAACAAAATCATGAAGAAAACTTCCTAACCTAAAAAAAAGTACCCATATGCATACAAAGAAGCCTACAGAACTCCAAATAGATTGGACCAGAAAAGAAACACCTCCCGTCACATAATAGTCAAAACACCAAGCGCACAAAATAAAGAAAGAATATTAAAAGCAGTAAGGAAAAAGGTCAAGTAACATATAAAGGCAGACCTATCAGAATCACACCAGACTTTATGCTTAGAAACTATGAAGGCCAGAAGATCCTGGACTGATGTCCTTCGAACCCTAAAGAGAACACAAATGCCAGCCCAGGCTACTGTATCCTGCAAAACTCTCAATTAACATAGATGGAAAACCAAGATATTCCATGACAAAACCAAATTTACACAATATCTTTTCTACAAATCCAAGCACTACAAAAGGATAATAAATGGTAAAGCCCAACATAAGGAGGCAAGCTATACCCAAGAAGGGCAAAAAACTAATCGTCTTGGCAACAAAACAAAGAGAAAAAAAGCACACAAAACACATCCAAGTATGAATATAACAGGAAGCAATAATCACTATTCCTTAATATCTCTCAACATCAATGGCCTCAACTCCCCAATAAAAAAGACATAGATTAACAAACTGGATACGCAACGAGGACCCTGCATTCTGCTGCCTACAGGAAACACCTCAGAGACAAAAGACAGAACTACCTCAGAGTGAAAGGCTGAAAACAACTTTCAGGCAAATGGTCAGGAAAAAAAGCTGGAGTAGCCATTCTAATATCAAATAAAGTCCAATTTTCAACTAAAAGTCATCAAAAAGATAAGGAAGGACACTTTATATTTATCAAAGGAAAAATCACCAAGATGAACTCTCAATCCTAAATATCTATGCCCCAAATACAAAGACCTACATACGTAAAAAACCTTACTAAAGCTCAAAACACATTTACCTCACACAATAATAGTGGGAACTTTAACTTCCTCTCATCAATGGACAGATCATGGAAACAGAAATTAAACAGAGACGTAGACAGACTAAGAGAAGTCATGAGCCAAATGGACTTAACGGATATTTATAGAACGTTCTACCCTAAATCAAAATGATATACCTTCTTCTCAGCTCCTAATGGTACTTTCTCCAAAATTGACCATATAATTGGTCAAAAAACGGGCCTCAACAGGTACAGAAAGATAGAAATAATCCCATGCGTGCTATCGGACCACCACGGCCTAAAGCTGGTCTTCAATAACAATAAGGGAAGAATGCCCACATATACGTGGAAACTGAACAATGCTCTACTCAATGATAGCCTGGTCAAGGAAGAAATAAAGAAAGAAATTAAAAACTTTTTAGAATTTAATGAAAATGAAGGTACAACATACCCAAACTTATGGGACACAATGAAAGCTGTGCTAAGGAAAACTCATAGCGCTGGTGACAGGGAAAAGAGCATATGTCAAACCTTTTAAGCTCTAGAACAAAAAAATAAATACACTTGGGAGGAGTAGAAGGGCAGGGAAATAAATCAAACTCAGAGCTGAAATCAACCAAGTAGAAACAAAAGGACCATAGAAAGAATCAACAGAACCAAAGTTGGTTCTTTGAGAAAAATCAACAAGATAGATAAACCCTTAGCCAGACCTTGAGAGGACACAGAGAAGCGTGTCCAAATTAACAAAAATCAGAAAATGAAAGGGAGACATAACTACAGATTCAGAGGAAATTCAAAAATCATCAGATCTTACTATAAAGCCTATACTCAACAAAACTTGAAAATCTGCAGGAAATGGACAATTTCCTGAACAGATACCAGGTACGAAGTTAAATCAGGAACAGATAAACCAGTTAAAACAACCCCGCGCTCCTAAGGAAATAGAAGCAGTCATTAAAGGCCTCCCAAAAAAAAGCCCAGGTCCAGAGCGGGTTTAGTGCAGAATTCTATCAGACCTTCACTTAGAAGACCTCATACCAATATTATTCAAACTGTTCCCACAAAATTGAAACAGATGGAGCACTACCGAACTCCTTCTGTGGAAGCCACAATTACTCTTATACCTAAACCACACAAGACCAACAAAGAAGAGAACTTCAGACCAATTTCCCTTATGAACATCGGCCAAAAATACTCAACAAAATTCTGGCAAACCGAATCCAAGAGCACATCAAAACAATCATCCACCATGATCAAGTAGCTTCATCCCAGCCATGCAGGGATGGTTTAATATACGGAAAACCATCAATGTGATCCATTATATAAACA
Organism: Rattus rattus; assembly: GCF_011064425.1. NCBI lineage: Eukaryota > Metazoa > Chordata > Mammalia > Rodentia > Muridae > Rattus > Rattus rattus. The sequence goes on along the minus strand of NC_046166.1, from coordinate 33,244,985 downwards.
AACTGAAAAGAACAAAACCACATGATCATTTCATTAGATGCTGAAAGCATTTGACAAATTCAACACCCTTCATGATAAAAGTCCTGGAAAGAATAAAATCCAAGGCCCATACCTAAACATAGTAAAAGCCATATACAGCAAACCAGTGGCTAACATTAAACTAAATGGAGAGAAACTTGAAGCAATCCCACTAAAATCAGGGACTAGACAAGGCTGCCCACTCTCTCCCTACTTATTCAATATAGTTCTTGAAGTTCTAGCCAGAGCAATCAGACAACAAAAGGAGGTCAAGGGGATACAGATCGGAAAAGAAGAAGTCAAAATATCACTATTTGCAGATGATATGATAGTATATTTAAGTGATCCCAAAAGTTCCACCAGAGAACTACTAAAGCTGATAAACAACTTCAGCAAAGTGGCTGGGTATAAAATTAACTCAAATAAATCAGTAGCCTTCCTCTACACAAAAGAGAAACAAGCCGAGAAAGAAATTAGGGAAACGACACCCTTCATAATAGACCCAAATAATATAAAGTACCTCAATTGACTTTAACCAAGCAAGTAAAAGATTTGTACCTTAAGAACTGAGACTCTGAAGAAAAGAAATTGAAAAGACCTCAAAAGATGGAAAGATCTCCCATGCTCATGGATTGGCAGGATTAATATAGTAAAAATGGCCATTTTACCAAAAGCGATCTACAGATTCAATGCAATCCCATCAAAATACCAATCCAATTCTTCAAAGAGTTGGACAGAACAATTTGCAAATTCATCTGGAATAACAAAAAACCCAGGATAGCTAAAACTATCCTCAACAATAAAAAAGGACTTCAGGGGAATCGCTATCCCTGAACTCAAGCAGTATTACAGAGCAATAGTGATAAAAACTGCATGGTATTGGTACAGAGACAGACAGATGGACCAATGGAATAGAATTGAAGACCCAGAAATGAACCCACACACCTATGGTCACTTGATTTTTGACAAAGGATCCAAATCCATCCAATGGAATAAAGATAGCATTTTTCAACAAATGGTGCTGGTTCAACTGGAGGTCAACATGTGAAGAATGCAGATCGATCCATGCTTATCACCCTGTACAAAGCTTAAGTCCAAGTGGATCAAGGACCTCACATCAAACCAGACACACTCAAACTAATAGAAAAAAACTAGGGGAAATCTGGAACACATGGGCACTGGAAAAAATTTCTGAACAAAACACCCATGACATATCTAAGATCAAGAATGCGACAAATGGGATCTCCTTAAAAACTACAAAGCTACTATGGGCAAAGGACACTGTGGTCAGGACAAAGCGGCAACCAACAGATTGGAAAAAGATCTTTGCAATCCCTACAACAGATAGAGGCCTTATATCCAAAATATACAAAAGAACTCAAAAAGTTAGACACTTGGGACAAATAACCCTATTAAAAATGGGTTCAAACTAACAAAAATTCACAACTGAGGAATGCCCGAATGGCTGAGAAACACCTAAAAAAATATTCAACATCTTTTGGTCATCCAAGAAATGCAAATCAAAACAACCCTGAAGATTTCCCTCCATCCAGTTAGAATGGCTAAGATCAAAAACTCAGGTGACAGCAAATGCCTGGCGAGGATGCGGAGAAGAAACCCTCCTCCATTTGTTGGTGGTGGTTGCCAGACTGGTACAACCATTCTGGAAATCAGTCTGGAGGTTTCTCAGAAAATTGGACGATTGAACTGCCTGAGGATCCAGCTATACCTCTCTTGGGCATATACCCAAAGATGCTAACATATAAAAGACACGTGCTCACTATGTTCATGTGTAGCCTTATTTATAATAGCCAGAAGCTGGAAAAATTGATGCCTTCAACAGAGGGAATGGATACGAAAATGTGGTACATCTACACAATGGAATATTACTCAGCTATCAAAAACAACTTTTATGACGTAGGCAAATTTTGGAACTGAAGAAATATCACATTCTGGTAAAGGCAAATACATGGTTGGACCTGGAAAATATCATCCTGGGCAGCTAGAACAATCACATGAAAAATGACATACAAGAATACCCTTGGCAGGGATAGAGAGAGAGGCAAAAGGAATTAAAACAGAGACTGAAGAACCCCATTCAGAGCCTGCCCATTTAAAACTTGGGGCAGACAAGATGGACTCTTAAAGGTTCAGACCGACAGGAGCCCAGATCGAACCTCTTGAGGCTTCTACAGAGGCGCCATCTAGCAGGTGAAGCGGGACCCCGTTGGAAGGATAGAAGAATGTCTGTGAGTTCTGTTGGAAAACTGCTCCATATGTTATTAATGCCAAGCAACCCAGAGCAGAACTAAGCCACTCCTAAAGACTATACATGGACTGACCCTTTGACCTCATAGGTTGAATATCCTGAAAGTAAAGCACCAGTGGAAAAGAAACCCTGGTCCTGCTAAGACTGAACCCCAGGAGCCTGGTGAACCTTGGGGAGGAGGCCTGGGGGAGGGTGGGAGGATCTTTACATCCCTGGGGATACATCTTGATGTTGTGGGACCAATGTGTTCCTTACCACCGCCCAACCCAAACTGGACCTCAAATTAAAAAAAAATCGGCAAAAAAAAAAAGTTTGCCGGCACATATTCTCCCTTAACCTTCCTGCATGCGGTCGAAAGGGATCAAAACTATGGAAATTTGTGTTCTTCGCTTGTGGCTTTGGATTAGGTAGAAGTGTTATTCATAAAAACGTGTCACTGTGTTGACCTGTTTGTGTGTGTGTGTGTGTGTGTAAAGTACTCGGTAGTTGTTCTTAAGTATAAATCATAAACCTGCTTTGTAAGACTGTTTAAGGGATATTTAGGTGCTCTATGATTGCTGATACCAAACCGGTGGAAAACATGCTGTATATATTTATGATGGGAAAAAAGGTCTTGACCACCAATCTTCCTTCCCATGTTTGGTGACACCTGTAGATATCCAAAGTCAATCTCCATTTATGTTGCTATGAGTTTAGGATAATGCAAACCTGGTTCATTAATTTTTCATACCATTTGTTGGGTATTCATGGGTAACTAAAATAGGATGGAAAAGGATCACTCCAAGTATCTATTTAATTTTAGTTGAGCTTTGCATACTTATTCAAAATATCAATTGTGAAAGACAACCCAACTACTTCCATGCAAAACCGTCCAGGTGAAGAGCCAATATGAAGAAAAGAACTGTTCATACTATTAAAAACATGGCTAAGGGTTTTAATATGGATCCTATATAAGGTTCTTTGCTGGGCTCAAATGAATATTTGTGTGCATTTCACTGTCGTAATTTTTGCTACTAGCTCCTAGAACTATATGATGATCTAAGCACCATGTATTGGCTAAAACAAGTAATCATTCTCTCAGGTCCCATGTAAGGGGATTTTCAGAAGAGATCCCAAGGGAAAGTCTAAGCATTGATTTTAAAGGCAAAGGATGAGTGAAAAATGAAAACATGATTCTTTTTCTGGACAAAACTTTGAAGTGGAGAAAGGGGGCTCTGTTGTTCAGTCAATAAGAGCTGAGAAAGGAAGAAAAGGAAAGGAAAGGGAAGGAAGAAGAACCAGTGTCAAGATCAAAGCTTAAGAATAATTCCGTTCATGGCTGATATGGAAAGACACCATTTCTCTAGGCTCTGTCCCTACCCACAGGCTTCGCTATCCTTCAACAGTTACCAGCAGGGAGGTTATGTGTTGGATAGGTGGGTAGGTTTCCACTAGTAAGCTTGGTTATGCTCAAACAAGCAGCATTAATTGGTCTTAATAGGTTCTTTAATAAAGAAAGGAATGTGAAGATGGAAGGACACGTGTATTAGAGGGTGGGGGTATCCAAAGAAGAATGGGTGGGGGGAACAGAATGGGGGATAGTTGGGTACAGATGATCAAGTTATATTATTTATAATATTGTAAATTGTCAAAGAATAGATAAAAATCTTTTAAGAAAAGAACTGGTCTGTTTAATGAAATTGCTATCAGGTAATTTATAAAGGTTGGAACTGAGTTTCTGAGGGATTCATAGGGTTTCCTCAATTCTTCATCCTAGTCTACTGAGGGTGTGGAATCCAGCCATTTCTCGTTTGAACCTAAGTCCTATATCATGCCTCACTTCTCTTGACATACTGGAGCATGAACAACCCTGACTTCTGTTCTTAGAATTACGGAAAGTGACCATCTGAAACTCTTATAGGAAAGCAATTGGTGTCGATGGTGGCTAAGTTTCAGATGATCTGCCATGGCTATTTAAATCTACACTGCCGTGAATTGTAGACTGCCTGCCTTAGTCTGTGTTAAGATTTTAGAGACAAGAGGATGCAGTGCCAACAGGACAGACAAAAGTCTTCCTTGGGAAGTCGAATCTGTCTACAACCTTGCTTTCTGCTAGACTTACATGATAGTCACCATGGCAGTGGAGGTAAAGAACAGGTATCACGTTGATTTGCCTATGGGTAGAGCGCTTACCTAGGAAGCGCAGGTCCTGGGTTGGATCCTCAGTCGCACAACACGAAACAGAAAGAACAGGTCACCTTTACTGATCCTGATCCCACAGCATGCGTAAAGGGCATCTCATAGTTTTCGAAGCTCATTTCCATTTATATAGCGCCTAGGCTGTTCAGGACTCATTTATAGCCCAAGATAGCCTTGAACTGACGTACTACCAGCATTCGGATAGCGCCTACATAGCATGATGCCCAGCTTTTTGTCTGTATTCTTCTTTTGTGTCAACACCTGGTACTAGCATATGTGTGATTACACTGCTATTGAGTTCAAGGAAAGAGCCACTTTCGTGGATTCATGAAAGGAGAGCTCTCAGACACCTGCTTACATCGAGTTAGCCAGCTATTTAGGCGCACAATTCTACACAGTCTTGTTTCCAAGTCCACCACTTAGGGAATAACATGAAAACGGATGTCGACACATCCACTTGACGGCATGCAGGAGGTGTGCATCAAAGGAAGACGAAAAGTTCTAGAGCTGCCATGAACTGCAAAGGCACTGTTGTCGAGGGACCATCTATCTCTACAATCCAGGCTTCATTATTGCAAAAAAGACATTCGTTAGTGCTCTATAATTCATCACTCCTATTTAAGGATGCAGGAAAAACATGTGTGGAAATTGTAGGAAGCTTAATAAAAGTTATGGGTTTTTTTTTTTGAAAAAATGAGTTCTGTTATCTGAGAAACTTTATCAGAGTACCAAGGACCCATGATGCTAGAATAGCTTAATAGCCAAACATGGATACTGCATAGGCGATTAGGGTTTGTTGGTGCTCTCATCTTTTTCCTTATTAAAGCAATTGAATAACAAATGGAAAAACTTCTGTTAAAGCAAAGGGAAGCAATGGTCTGCAGTTCAATTATTTTGGGAGGCCAAATACACGAGGACTGAATTATCTTGTCTGCCTGTATTACACGTGAAATTGGAAAATCTCCAAAACAAACGTTAAAAGAGGTGGGGCATGACTAATAGTATTGCTTACATGGTATGTATGAGGATCTAGGTTAATCTACAGTGAGTCTCTCTCTCCTCCCCTCTCTCTCTCTCTCTCTCACACACACACACACACACACACACACACACACACACACACACACACAGGCATACCTAACCTGAAAGTGGCAATATGGATAAAGTGTTTCTCTGGACCCTGGAACAAAATACCATGGTCCTCATGGTTTAACCACACTCCTCAGTCTCAGATGTGGACTTAAGCATATACATCAGTTCTCAGACGAGGAGCCAGGGTCCTCAGAATGAAGGCATTGGTCATGGTATGACAGTCTACTCCCAGTCCCTGGATCTCCCTGTTGAAATAAAAACTATCATTCCAGGGTTTTCCTTAATAAAGGAATCTCAATCACATACTTTTTATGACTTAACCACATCCCAAAGATGTCTACTCTCTAAAAACACCAGGATGACATTGGGGTTTATGTTTTCAACATATAGCTCTGGGCTACCACACATTCATTTTGCAGTGGTCTAGAAATTCAAAAGTGAGGTAAAGCCCTCTGTACTCTAACAATTTCTTTTACTACGACTGCAAAATATCCGCTAGGGTGAAGTCTACCAGTGATGCTAGATGACCACCAAAGGAAGCTCTTATCAAGTCTGTCGCCTGCCACTGTGCGGGGAAGAGGCCAAGTTTTATATAGATCCTCAGTATACTTTATGAATTCTATTGACTTTGAGGATTGTAATGGGAGACGTGCATGGTCCAGATACATGGAGACAAAAGGCTGCTCTACCTGCTGAAAGGCATTGCTGTGAGGACAATGGATCTGATTTCTCTGGGCATTGCTGGTGTCCCGCACAGCAACATCCCTTCCTTAGGGGCCCTTCATCTAGTAAACTGGCAACACGTTATTTGCTGATCTGGTCCTCTTGTCTCAATGTGGGATGTGTCTCTGGAACACACACATCCTAGCTCAGAAACTCAGCATGGGGTTGACTACATCCTTGTTTGCCCTCTATAAGTGCTGTGGACTTCGACTTTTGTGTAACCTACTTTTTCATTCTATCCAAATCACTTCCCATTGAGTCCTCCACGGACAAAATCCCATCCCAAAGCCTGTTTCCTGGGGAAGACTTACACTGAGTATGGGATGAGGGTGTCAAGGGCCAGATGCTAAAACCGACCTGGGAGATGGATTAGCCATCTGCCAACATCCCGTGAGGTCCTGTCTCTGAAGCAAATTAGCGTTAGCAGAATCTAGTATAGCAGGACAGGAGGGCTGGTGGGAGGAGGGATGGGATAAGGAAGGAAAAGGAACTATTCAAAGTAGTGTAATGTCTCAGGTATTTGAGGGGTTTAGGACAGCAGTAACTAAGGGACAAAGAGAACCTAGCAATTAATGTGCCAGTGAAAAAAAAAAGAAGGCTGACCACCAGCTTAAAATAAGGGCCCTTTAGAAGCATAATGTAAGACTCTTACTGCTTTAAAGTTAGAAGAGTAGAAAAGAAAGGTTAGGCTCAGGGCTTTGACATGAGATGGTAGAGCTAACCATAAAAGCTGTGTTTTCAACCAGTTGTTGCCCAAGTCTGGGTTCTACTGAGAACTCAATGGGTCTGAGGCTTAGTGGGGACATTTGAGTTGATACACTAAAGAATATTGAATGTTAGTCTCCTCCTAACCTGATGGCTTCATGGAAGCAGTCATTTCCTTATAGCTCCAGGTTAGCTTCCTCTTTTTGAAGAAAAATGAAATGCCTGTCTTGTCTTTAGAATTTACTGCTTTGCATTGAACACTATGACCAAGGCAACTCTTTAAAAAAGGACAATGATTTAATTAGGGCTGGGCTCATAGGTCAAAGTTTGGGTAACATCATCATCAAGGCAGGGAGTATGGCAGCATCCCGGAGGCAGACCACAGTGCAGGCAGAACTGAGAGTTCTACATCTTCATCTGAAGGCTGCTAGGAGGCTGACTCCGAGACATACAGTGAGGGTCTGGCCCCTCCACAGTGACACACCTCACTCCAACAAGGCCATACCTCCTAATAGTGCCCTCTAGATAGAAGCCATCCTGATACAAAATCCATCACAGTGCCTCTGTCTTCCAAGACAACCAGATTCCTCCTGAGTCTTAATTGTCCATTCTTAACTAAAACACTTAGGATAAAAGATTGGTTTAAAACAAAAGCTTGTTTGTAAAAGTGCTGAGGCCTTCTATGGAGAATAAGAATGCTATCCTAAGGATCTGCAAGATCTAGCCTCTACCCTCAATCAGATGGGCATGTGGGTGTATGTATACATGCTAGTATAAGGACTGGAAGACCCAATCTAACATGCTCCTATGGTGTCTCAGGTCGTTTGGAGAAGTGGGGGTTATTTTCAGCAAATAGGTTCTAGAACCCCATAAGGAGCAGTTGGGAATGAGCTGCAGACCTATAGAAGTGGAAGTGCCAGAGTGGGTTCCCCTACAATCTAGAACACCTTCCACTTGTGATCTCAGAGGCTGCACAACGGATGCCCCAGGATGCTACCCTTTATCCAAGATCTCCTAATCATCAAATTGGCATAAAAACACTAAGAGGTGGAGTTGTCTGTGGGTTAGGAATAGTGACTTAAGGTGTTACTATAGAATTTCACCCCTTATGCTGCTGTTCGGAAGGATCCATAGATCAGAGGGGACAGATGATATCAGTTCACAACCAGAACAAAAGCAGGCACAACTGTCATGAGCAAGACATATAAGTCATAGAAGAGAAGTCAGAAGTCAGAGAAGTCATAGAGATCTATTAATACCACGTAATGTAGTCTCTGAGGCAGGAGAGCCAAGCTAAAATGTCCTACCCCAGGTAATGCAAGAATCCATACAAGCAAACAAGGTGGATACTCAGGGGATCATTTAGTCAGTACTCCGATGAAGTTATGATTCTTTCTCGGTTTCTGAGACCCCCAAGACAGTGCTTGGACCTAGAATATAATCTAACTGAAAGAGCGATTGGTTTTCTAGAAGAAAAGCCCCTAAAATAACAGTAAATATGAATAATTTATTCAATGCTCAACATTTTGTCAAAATAATGTCAATAATTTATTCAAAGCTGCCACATGACCATATTCTTGGATATCCTTGCCTTTGGAAAGTATTGGACTACTCAGTGAATTATCTCAATGACTTTTATTTTAGGGCCTAATTTGACGGACACTTGGAAAATGAGTTGATCAATGGGTCTCTCTGGCCAAATTTCATTCCTCTAGGCTCTTGGATCTTAGACCCTTTCCTCCTGTGTGTTTCCTCATGAATAATTGACATAGACTTGCTAGTTATTTGGGATTATAACTTTTGCCTCTTTATAGTGTTAGGGAAGAGCTATTGAAATGGGGGCCAATGCCAAGTGGCCTCTCTCTCCTCCCACCTTCTGCTCCAAAAAAAAAAAAAGAGGATAATAATCAATATTGTATTCTCATATGGAAAAATAGCAGACATTGAAAAGGTTTAAAAAGCCTAATTGCTTAGGGTTTGTTTTTCTAATTTCCCCCTCAGTCCACCAATCTGATCCCTGGCCCAATGCCCAGATGGATTCTGGAGGATGATGGTAAAGTACCATGAGACTCAACCTAGTAGAAGCTCTTGGCTCATGTTGCACTCTTCCAGATGGTATGTTTGTTAAACAGACCATATGGCCCCGGCATGGAGTGTTGGCCATCATCTAGGTGAATACATTTTCCACAGTTGTGAAGGGGGAAACATCAAAGCATCTGCTCTACCTGAGACAGCGACAGTGTCATTTGTATTGGCTTAGGATTGCAAAATTATCTTCTCTGTGTCAAAGGCTGAGGAGACCTGCGCCATCTGGACATTCTAATAGACTAGCTCTGTTGGCCCTTGGTATTGGGTACCATTTGTAATGCCACATTGCAGATTAAATGAAAAGTGGTGAGCATATAAAACATGAGACTTGCTGTAGATAGTTGGAGATAATCCTACCAATATTTAAGAGCTTTGTGTGTGAATTTGGTGGTGGTGGTTGGAGCAGCTGTCATTTTGGAGTAAATTGGAACAAATTTCCTAAGTTCAAGGTTACATTATTATAATCCTCCCCTGAGCAGTAATTATACAACGTAACATGTTGTAGATTCTGAAAGTTTTGAGTTGTATGCTTTCAAAACGTGCAAATATAGTTTGATTATTTAGCTGTTGACTTGGATTGCTCTTAGTATTCAATGAAGACCAGAGCAAAATTGTTGTTCAGAATTCAGAGTTACCAGAACCCCAGCTTCCTGGACCACAAGATCAGATGGAGTCCACAATGTTAGAATATTAGTTCTGTGGGAAGAGAGTGAGGGCATGAAGTCTGGACCTTGTATTGCATTTGGACCCAGTTAGTCCTTTGTGGGAGAAGCACTTAGCAGAAAACAAGTTGGCAGAATCACCCTATCCCCTATATTAGCCCAGTGGCGATGGAGATTACTCCATGAAAAGACTGTTGTCCCTAGTTGGCGTTCACTCATGACCTTGCCTTTTGTTGTTATAGAATGTTTACAGTCAGATGACTGAGGCTTCCAAACACTAGAACTCCTTGTCTTTCCAGGCATTATTTGATGGGAAGTAGAATCGCATTACGCTTTTCTTCCAAATGGACAAATGACCCATTGACTTCTCCTGACACACGTTCTGGTTATGACTTTGGCCATTTTTGCCTATGGGTCTCACCCTATACCATTATCTGAAGGTTGGTTGACTTGACCTAAATACTGTATTCTTAAACCATTTCCCTAGGGCAAGTTATTTGAATTTACCTATAAAGGAGAGGGACAGCAATGGCTCTCTGACCATGATATCTACTGGTCTTACCATATATAGTTGTTATTTGATAGAGATAGAATACCAACATTGTAGGCATAGCTGAGAGGCCACTGGGGATACCTATAAAAGATATTTCCTAGAACGGTATCATCTGAAATTAGTTTGCTGGCACATCTCCAACAGAGAGAATGATATCTGATAGTGTGGCAAGCACAATGACTTTTATGCTTTTGCTTTTGTGCAACCACTAGATGCTACCCTGCTCACCATCACTTGCTGTAATCTATCTGGAATCTCATCAGCCCTGTATGGCTGATGGTTAAATGAGGTTAAGATTATTGTTTAGGCAGCAGGGGCTTTGGAATTCAGAAGCAAAGCAGACGCCCCCAATTCAGCCCTAGCGTTGACCGCTTTGGATCTTTAGACAAAGGAATGAGAAAGCTGAAACAGAAGTCAACCAGTCTTTCTGGAACTGTCACAGAATCAGGTCACCAGGACAGATGAGCTACTATGGCACACAATGATGAGGGGATGTGGAAGGATAAGATGATTGCTAAGGTGTTTCTGGGTATCAAGGTGCAGCTGTTAAATGGATAAGTCCACAGCCCCTAGATGGTTATTGACCTAGTCAAAGATGAAGATCCGGACTGTCCAACCAGGCCCCCATACCAGTAAAAGTGCAATGGAAGGAAAGAAGACTCTGCAGTGGAAGAGGGGGTGATTAGAAGTGGCCCCAGGCCACTGTCTGACAGAGAGGGTATAGTTCCCCTTAAAGGAGATAACCAGAATGAAGATGTACTTGCAGCAGGTAAATAGATTCTAATGGCAATGGGTAACTCTGTAGGGACCACCATAACCTTCCCAGGCCTTTTTAGAATTTACAGCACTGGCCCATGGGGTACAAAGTGTTTTACTTAGGGCAGTAGTTCTAAACCTCTTCAAATGACCCTTCATGGGGGTCACCTAAGACAACCTCAGAACACAGGTATTTACATTCTAATTCAACATTAGAAAATATGGTTATAAAGTAGTCCATGGTAATAATTTTTGGTTTTAGGATCCTACAATGCCAGAGTGACTGTATTAAGGGTCCTAAGAATGGGGTGGTTGAGAAACCACTGACTTAGGGATTACTTTTTGGGAAACCATAAATATTTGATTCCATAAGGCCAAAAGCAAGAACCCTGTCTTACAATGCCACAGATCCTTTCTCACAGTTCTCTCTGCAGCCCTGAGATCATTCTTAAGCCAGAACAGGCACTTGGTCTTCCTCTGATGGTGAACTATTTGTATAACCTTTCTGCCCGACAGGGTCTAGTATGTAGGAAGTTTGTAGAAACACAAATGTTTGCAGGGTGGAAGATCTGAGACCTTAGATAATTTCTGTTAGCAGAGTTTCAGATACACTCTGGCCAAGAGAAACATGGTCCAGAAAGGCTTGTTTCTGCTCATGGCTCTCAGAGCACCCCACTTGAGGGGAAGTCAGGGCAGAAATGAAGAAGAACACCATCAACCGTTTTGCTCGGTTTGTCTATGGCTTCAACCTGATTTCTTCTACAGCTCAGTCCATCTACCCAGGGCATGGTACTGTCCAATAGTCTGCCTACAATTCCAATCATTAATCAATAAAATGCCTCAGGCCAGCCCACAGGCCAGCCTGGGAGGGCATTCTTTCCACCCAGGTTCCTTCTTTCAGATGACTCTGGCTTGTGTCAGGTTGACAAAGACCTAGCCTGCACAGTCCTTCAAACCAGATGAAAATGTATATGAACAAAATTACAACATATGCCCATTAATTCTCAAAGGCTTATTCCCAAGATCTCCTTCTAAATCCTTTTTGAAGATTGAGGCCCAAGGAAATGAATTCTTGTCTAGCCATTTCCTCATTTCTCTACTCTGAGAGGATAAGCCGCATTGAACAGGAGCTATTGGACCCCCCGTCCCTTCACGTCCTCTGCCCCAGGCCCCACCTCTCCGGCTGGCACATCATCAGACAGGGGAACTCATTTTCCCAAAGTCACAAAAACTTGTCTTTAAATTGGATTTGCTGGGCTTTGTTGTTCTCCCATGTCCTCCCTCTTTGTTTTGATTTATCGTTTTTAATCAGCTCGAATCAATCATTCCCTTTCTGTCTTGCTCTACAAACACAACCTCAAAAAAAAAAAATTAAGTGACTGCTATTAAATGATTTTTATTACAGTAAACTGCAGATTGTGCAGTGTAAACACAGGTGCCATCAAAACTCCACCCTCCAGCTCTGTATAAAGACTGGCTTGTTGAGGAGGAGGGAAGAACATGGCAGGAGGGCAAGCCACCTTAAGTGTCAGGGATCAGGTTGCCCCTGTTTCAGCCCCTATCCACAGGACATGAAGTCACTGAACCTCTGGTTCCATTGGTTTCAGGCCACATACATAATTGGTGGCAGAGCCATTCACCCAGTCACCTGAGGCTTAAGACCCATATACTACCTTTCCTTCCTTCCTTCCCTTTCCTGCTTACTTATGGGAAATTTCATTACAGAACAACAGGAAGAAGTTGAATATGGCAATTGCAACTCAGTGAGTCTCCCTCTTTTTTGTACTCCTGAGGAGGGGGAGGTAACCATGCTAGATAAGAATAGACAGATCTTTTCCTGCCTCCTGACCAGGGACGGAAGACATGAAGATCCCTCATTCTGTGAGGTGTTGTTCTGGGGATCAAATGGAGTGCCTGGGAAACAGACATAATCAAGGGAAAGGGTTTCTAGGGCGACCTTAGGGTTCCATGACCTGAAGATAGAGTGGAGAGGTGTCCTGGGATGTCTAGACCCTTTCTCGAAGGCTTTGAGGCCCTCCTGGTTTAAAAACATCTTCCTAGCATTGATGGAACAGGGAGTTTTTTTCCTGTGGTATAGTTACAGACAGGAGTAAGAAACTATCTAGGGGTAATTCTCCAGGAGACTAACTCCAAATATGTTTCCCGAATCAATGGAGAGGTATTTTCTAAATAGGCCATTAGTGTATGGCAGGACTGAAACGGAGAAGTGGGACTGCATTTGAACTTGCATCATCTCACTCTTTATCGTTGTGGCAAGACACCTGAGGAAACAGGTACAGAGGACATGTCCAAGTTTGCCAGTTTTAGAGCTTTAATCCAGGATTTTGGTGCCTTGGCTTTTGGGCGCATGGTGGAGGTATGCGCAATCATGGGGATGGCGTGTCATAGAGCTAAGCTTCTTGTCTCACGCTGTCACAACAAGCTCCAAGAAGACAAAGAGACCCTCAAAGAAGATGCATACTTTTCAGAGGCACACCCTCGTCACCATTTCCTCCAGAAAGTCCAACTACCCAAGTAGGCTCAACTACAGACTGAGATGTCCCACTGTGATGAGCTCCACTCATGATCCAATCACCGCTTTAGAGTTGTCCGGCTCTAACAGTACTGCTTGGAGGACTAACCTTCAAGACAGGAGCCTGCGGGGGTTAGGGGGCGTTTAGCATCCAAACTATGGAGAACAGTGGACATTCCCACTGATGGGACCCATTTACCACTCTTTAGGGAAGTAACACATGTGCTGCATGTGCATGCGAGCACGCACACACAGATGCACATGCACACACCTTATTACACACAATACACATGCACACCACTTGTACACACCACGTGCACACACGCAGTACACATCTATGCATGCAGCCACACACAACATGCACATGCACACATACATGTGCACACACATGCATACAGAGGCAATTGCTTTTCTTTCTGTTTTCTTTCTGTTGCCTCAACCCTGTAGCTTCGCAGATTTAATACTCAGAACCGGCTCCAAGGGTTCCACTTACTTCCCAAATTTTAATCCTTCATTTGGGTGAGTTTGAGTTTGCCTGGGAAGCTGGCTTGCCATGCTTGGGGCACAATGTGGAGAGGCAGGAACACAACCCATCTGTGTGAAGATCGAACATCAATAGCTCCTCCTTTAAAAAATAAATCTCTACTTTTAACTCTGCAGATAAAAATATCTGAATAAAGGACAGCTCTGTCTCTACCTTCCCTCAGCTTGTTGAGTGAGCGACTTCTAAGTGAGCTCTTTTTCCCTTCTCCTTTTACAGGTTTCCATTTTGGCTTTGATTCTAGGTGAGTTTATGACATATTACTTCATTTTAACTATATGGCTTCCTGTCTAGTGGGAGGCATATTTTCTATATCATATTTATCAAAAAGAGCTGTGCAAAACAAGGGCCAGAATTACTTTGATGGTTCCCCCTCTAACTACAACTACAATAAATTTTGTGAGAAAGAATGCTCAACTGGGGACCTTTTGTAAAGCTGGAGAACCAGGGTTCAGACACTGTCACTTTCAAACCTCCACCATTGGGCAATATTTTTCCTCCCTTCTCCCTCCTCCCTGGACAGAAATCTCCACATCTGGTCTCACTTGCAAGGCTGGTCCTGGGCTCCCAAGGCCTCTATATTTTCCCCTATAACTTTAAATCAGAGCAGCATTTCAATGCAAATCACAGGGACACTTGTTTATTGGACATAGTTTGGGTCTCTTAAAGCATGGGAATAAATTTAATGGAGCGTTACCGGCGTTCCAACCTTTGAGGGATTACTTGGAATTTGTCAACTGCACCAGGCCCAGCAGCCTGATCCAGAGAGATGGGACGTTTTGGGGAATCTTCGAGGACCCAGGTGGATCCTAAATCATCCTGAGGAAGATTATTATAAGAGGCCAGGTTGCCAGCAAAGTTGATAGGCAGCGTTGCCGTTTTGTTAAGAATAAACTATCATTTCAGCTGGAGGCGACTTTTAATCTGAATTACTCTGTTCTTGTCATCCTCTTGCCAGCACTTATGGAATGCCATGGCATGCTCTAACCTCAAGTAGCAGAGGAGAGAGGAGGAGAAAATGGAGGCCGCGCTTGAGAACAAAGAGAGATTGTAATAGGGAAACGAAGGAAGGAACGGCCCTTGGGGCCATGAAACCTGGGGTGAATGGATGCCCAAGGAGGACAGAGACGGTCGGATGGAGAGGCTGGACGGAGGAATGGATGGAGATGAAGATGGAGGAGGAGAAGATTGGTAGAGAGTGGGTGGGTGGAGAGGAGAACTGTGGTTGGGTAGAAGCTTCAGTTCTTGGGGTCTGAAGGGAGACAAGAAGGTTATTAGGGTTCTGGTCTTTCCCATGAGGAAATTAGGTCAGATAAAGTTCGGTAGGTTTAAACCAGGGGTCCCCTCGTGGAAGTATTCCTACACAGGGAGGAGGGCGATGCCAGTGTGAGGTTGCAATGGGGTGGGGGTGGTGGGATGGGGGGGGGGTGGGGAGGGTCTGGGGACAAAGGCATCTCCTTGTCTCAGAAGCACAAAGATTTTTTTTATTTGGAAGCAGAGCAACAACGGCATTTTGGTGAACAGCTCACCAGTTCTCAGGCTCACGACAGCTGCAACCCTGGCCCTAGATCTGTGTGGGTCGAACAGAGCTCTGATGTCCTCCTCCTAGTCTCGCAGGTTAAGGGCATGGAGACATTAGGTGGTTGCATATTACAATCCGCCAGGTGAGCCACTGTGTAAATCAGGAGGCATGGATCAAGGTACTGGAAGTCAGAGCTGGTCAGGGGGGGAGCACTCCTTCACTGTCAGTCCCTTCAGCTTGGCTCCCTGGATGCAGGAGAGCAGGGTGCTCTGCCGCTCATTCTCAAAACATCTCTGGTACCGGGGAGAAGGTTCTCATCTTCAGTTTGCCCTGTCTTCCAGTTCTGACCCGAAGGCCAGGAGGTCCCTGCTCCTGGTCCTCACCTTTTGCCTCTTTTATCAGCAAACCTAACTCCTTACCTGGAACCTCCTGGATGGCCACATCGAGGAAGCATGGTGAGAACCGGGGTGAAGCATAGGGGCTACCAGGATGGCTCGCGAAATTACAGAGGGCCAGGGGAGTCAGGATGGGCTGGCCCATGGTCTCTCCTTCACTAGATTCAAAGCAGAGTACAAAGTGAGACCTCTGTCTGCCCCTAGGCTTTTGAAAGTGGCAGGCATGCAGATCCAGAAGAAACTATAAGAAAAGGCTTCACCACGGTGTATGGGACCCTGCCCTTCCAAGCATTCTCCCTGGCCTTGTCATTCTTCTCCTGTGCGTTTGTGACCATCAGGACCTAGCTTCCATCCTGCCCCCTCCCCATCTCCTCCTATTCCTGTGTTCTGGCCTCCTTGCAAAGGCACAGCACCTGGAATCAAGCGCCACCTCTTTACCGATCCATTGATCCTGCATGAAGCTCAAGGTTGAGACCAGGTTTTGTTTTCTTTAGAGCATTTCCCTGCCACCATTTTCTCTGACAGATGTGGGTCCCCACATACGTATTTCCCATTCCTTCTCTTGGTTCCTTTGATCCTCCATCTGTCTTATCTCACTGGTAAGTGAGTGGCTTAGACGAATGGGCTCTAAGCCTGTCAGTTCTAGGACCCCATCTCTGCTCTCCTCCTCAGCTTGGCTGTATGTGCCTCTGGAGAAAGGACAAGCATCTTTCCTCAACGCCCTACAATATTCTAGCACAGACTGGGTCCCCGACCTGGAGCATTTCTCCTGGCAAGTGATTTGTGTTCTTGGACTTTATGGATGTCTCCTTTTCTTAGTAGAAGAAGTAGAGGTGGCTTAGAGGCCCCAAGCCTGTTTCAGATTAGGCCTGTAATAAAACCTTCATATAGACACGGTAAAAAAGCTACGGTGTTTCTGCTTTCAGTGTGTTTATTGTTCAGATAATTTGTTCAGAGAAATCCTCTGTTGTAAGGAAGAGATGCTTTATTAAGTGAGCATCAGGGTACTCCCCCGTAAATGTATACAGCTCATTAGATACCTAGTGCCCTCAGAGTATAGACCTACATCCCAGCTGGGGCCGGAGGCTGAGGCAGGAGAATCTATTAGGTTCAACAATAAGAGGGGTGATGAGAGTGGCTCAAGGGCCAGCCGGGACAACTTAGGCAGACCAAAGCAACAACGAGGGGATGATACAGCATAATAGCAAGACCCGTGAAGGTGAGATCATGATCCAGTCTCAGCACAGCCAAGACAAACAAAGCTGCCCACTTTGATTCCTATCTGTATCCCTACTTCTTGCAAGACTTGGGCAGGTCACTTGGCTTGTGAATCTGTTGGCTCATCTCTAAACAGTGGTCTTAAGATATAAGATATGTCCCTACTATCCTTGGTAGACGGCCGCTATGGGGATACAAAGACAGGCAAACATGGGACAATGGTCCTAACTGTGACTCTAAACTGGATTGATGGGCCATGCCTCCCCACCAGTCTTGGTTTACTATTCAAGAGGCAGTTTGCTGCTCTATGGACAGCCTGTCTCTGTGTTCCTGGAAGGATGTCTAGTGTTTGATTTTTAAGCAACAGTCACATCCAGGAAATAGTAGCCTGTGCCTCAGATCTCCTAGAGCTGTGCTCATCACCTCTGTCAGCTGCCATACCAGAGTCTCCTTGTCCAACTTTCTACTTCTAGTCCATCCGCTACCTCACCTCCCTGCCTTTGTCAACTTTCACCCCGTGATTCTGAAGGTAGAGGGACCCTGGAAGCTGGTGATGGGACTCTGCCTTCTAGAAACCGGGCCTGTGCAAAGTCAGACAAAAGCCACCCCTCCGGCCCAATGCGCACCATCCTGACTTTCAAGACGATGATTGAGTTTTCCCTCTGCTTGATATTTCTGCCAGCAAGAAACTTTGTTGAAGTCTAGCAGGAAATCCAATAAAAATTCTTCAAAAGATGGCTTGATATTGAAAACAGCAAAATTATAAAATAGGCCTAGAAAAGAGAGAGAGAAGTTATTATATCTGGTGCACTGAGCAAAAGCTCCAGGACCCCATCCAAATGAGCCATCGAGATTGAAAAATAGCTTCTCCTGCTGATTAAATATGGAGAAGGACCCAGGCTCATAAGCCTCGGGATCCAAAGTTTGTTTTCAGTCAGGTCGTGTTTTCAGTCAATGGAAATGGTCGGCCTGTGCCGAAGCTGTTAAGTGTAACCGAGAAGCCCCAGGTTTGCAGAGAATGGCTGTGAAGTAGAAACCATGGGCTGTTAATCATCCTAGGGCCCCTGTAATTTCACTCAGCGACTCAGTAGGCTGGGACCATGCTCCTCCCTCCCCCCTCTTTCTCCCCAGCTCATTTCGGGCCAAGGAGAAGAGAGGAGCCCTTCTGGTGTCGGGTCCATGTTTTAGTTCTTAGACCTTTTTCTTCATCCTTCTGCCCATTAGCGCCTGCCAAGAAGGCGTGCAGGATGCCAACGTTTCGACAAGAACGGAGCATGATGTATTCAGAGTCTGTGGGGGCTCTTCAGGGAACTTCTTTCCTTGTCCCACAGGCGCTCTGGAATCAAAGCCTGGGAAATCCCCCTCCTCCCCATCGCCTTCCCAAGGCCAGCTGTCCGTGGAAGGTTCTTAGATGTTCTTGAGCAGGCTTGTCTCGTTCCTCCTTCAGAGTATTTTATTTCTCTTTCCTTCCCCCTTCCTTTGTAGGCAAGGTCTTTCTTTGTAGCCCAGGCTGGACTCAAACCTTTAAGACAAACGCCCTGCCTGGCTTACAATTTTCTATTTCTCCTGGCCTTACCCACCCCCACACCTCAAGTACATGTAACTGAACGAAGTGGCATACTGA